>NC_083580.1:13196686-13249186 GCF_027579695.1 Neoarius graeffei
CTGCGACCCTGTAGAACAGGATAAAGCAGCTAGAGATAATGAGATGAGATGAATGTATTTTACAGTTATTTATGATGTTACAACAGGGCTAACGTCTGCCTACGAAGACAGCCAAAAGCACATAGCCTACTTACCGCAATGTGTTTCCTCAAATTCGACGTTGAGTTTTTATAAGCTGAAACGTCCACTGGTTTGGGGAGACACATGTGACACCGCATAACATAACTATTATTTTTTGTTGTTTGGAGAGTGAACATGGTTTGTGTGTGTGGCCAGGGGTGTGCCTCTTCAGCTTGATGAGAAACGCTGGCCGCTGTCTCTGCCATTTTTCTTCTGCTTCCGTGCTCTTTTCCACCTGAACTGGTCTTGCTGCGGGAATTTTGTGTGCGGGCGCGCGCGGCGGCTTGGCTCTGTTTGATTGGCGAAACGGAGTTAAACCATAGCTCCTCCCACTATGGCTCTGGCTGCTACATTTGATCGGTGAGATGCTGTCATGTGACAGAGCATCTCTGGAAGTCTCGACAAAACAAACAGACAGACCACGCATTGCACAGATCAATAAAAATAAAGTAGCGAGTAATGAGCAGAATATACCCCAATGTAACGGAGTAAAAGTACCGCTTCTTCTTCACAAATATACTCAAGTAAAAGTAAAAAGTATGCTGCATTAAAACTACTCTTACAAGTACAATTCATCCAAAAAGTTACTCAAGTAAATGTAACGGAGTAAATGTTGCGCGTTACTACCCACCTCTGCTCCCTACTCACTATATAGGGAATTGCTATATAGAGGACTATATAGTGAGCTCATTGGTAAAATTAAAAAACACTTTCGAACACTACTCAATCGCACTGTTATTTACGTCATTACTGTCACACAATTAAAATGTGCCAGATCAGTCGGCTGGTGGGTTTTCAAAATAATAAATGCGTATTACGTATACTAAGCATATTTCCCACATTTAATAAATACAAAGTACTTTGTATCTGCTGCATCTTTCAGTTCTTTTAAATCAAGGCTGAACACTTTCTTCTTTGCCGCTGCCTTTTATTAAATCAAATTTGAGGCTTTTGATTAATTCTTCACTCTGCACTCTAACTTGAATTCTTGTATTTTATCTGTCTTATTCTATTTTAGCTTATTTTCTATTCTCTTACTATTTTTAATTGTACTTGAATTTCTGTTTGTAATGTGTTTCTTCCTCCTTTCTATTCACCCCCAACACACTTTTTTGTTCAGCGTAACCACAATACATGATGGTATATATTGCTTGGTTAGTGACCATCAGGGGCGGCACGGTGGTGTAGTGGTTAGCGCTGTCGCCTCACAGCAAGAAGGTCCTGGGTTCAAGCCGCGGGGCCGGCGAGGGCCTTTCTGTGTGGAGTTTGCATGTTCTCCCCGTGTCCGCGTGGGTTTCCTCCGGGTGCTCCGGTTTCCCCCACAGTCCAAAGACATGCAGGTTAGGTTAACTGGTGACTCTAAATTGACCGTAGGTGTGAATGTGAGTGTGAATGGTTGTCTGTGTCTATGTGTCAGCCCTGTGATGACCTGGCGACTTGTCCAGGGTGTACCCCGCCTTTCGCCCGTAGTCAGCTGGGATAGGCTCCAGCTTGCCTGCGACCCTGTAGAAGGATAAAGCGGCTAGAGATGATGAGATGAGATAGTGACCATCAGTTGTACACTACTTTTCATGATGCATTGTGGGATACTTTGAGTGCACTACATAGGGTGTAATAATTCTCACTATACATTTGGACAGCACTACAAAATGGTGAACTCACTACATAGTCCACTATATAGTGAGTAGTGAGTGATTTTCGGACACAGGGACCGTCACCCTTTGAAATATCAGTGATTTGTTCAGTTGCATCGTCCACATTTTCTAAATTTCACTAAAAGAAGAAAAATAAGTTCTTTTTTTTTTCCTTCTCAATGATATTGTGATGTTGACTGGCTTGGTCACTTTGAACATAGAACCCTGCAACCTAAATTATATATTAACAGTAAATTATTAATTAAAAATATTTTAAGCAAATCACTAGAATGTCATTAATGTGATCATGCCATTAGTATGGATGTAATTAACCACGTTTTGTGTAGTTGCTAATTCTATACTAATAAACTCACCAGTGTTACACAAAATGCATGCATGCTTGTTTGTTTGGACACTTTCTACTGACAATTTCTGACAATTTGCTGAAAAAAAAAATATATATATATATATATATATAAAATGTTCTTTACCAGCTGGGAGGTCCGTATCGTGAAATACCGTGACCGAGGTCTTGAAAGTACTGAGTGAGGCCCTCTGGGCCGAGATCAGTATTCAAGGCCGAGGTCACGGTATTTCACCACACGGACTGACCTTAAGCTGGTAAATAATATATTTATTTTTTTCTTTACCAAATTCTAACAGAAAACGAGAGCGCCCGAAAGGGAAAACCAAGCCGAGGCGAGCCGCCATTTTGAATCCTCATTCACGGCTGTAATGCAAATTGCTTCCTCCTCGGTATACAAGTGCACTTCCATGGCGGGAAAAAAAAACTATATTTTGCCGCCTATGTAGTCCCCTATTTATACAAAATTGAGTCATTCAGGATTCAGCCATGTTTTTGCTCAGCGTTAGTAACAGTTACAGGTTTTTAGCTTTCTCCTGAAATGTTTTATTTTATTTCGTCTTCCTCAGGGTAGTAAAACTCGCTTTCGCTGTGAACAGTGTTATCGCTATCCATGCTGTAAAATTAATGCTATTCTCCTGAGAAATGCGAACATAAATGTTGACAAAAATTGCTACTATGTTTGTTGTTGTGAACAAGCAAGTTGCCCGGGGTCCGTAACTGGGGTCTGTATCGTAGGATACGGACCCGCTCGCTAGCCAATCAGGGCGCAGGATTTGATGGAAACCGGACCGCGAAAAAAATCATGTTTGTTATTTGGGCATGTACATTTCTTTTTTCATGTTACTATAGTCATGTGTGACAAAATTAATTGGGTTTTATTATTGAAGAGTTTACTATACATCCGCTAATCACCACCGGCATTTATGAATGAAACACTTGATAGCAACACGGTCCATCCACGTTCTCTCTTCATTTAGTTCCTTGAAGCATTTTTGTGGCTAAGTTTTGGAAAGAAATTCTTAGAACATTCTAGTGTGATGTAAAAGATGTGGTCGCTTACTAGTGGCAGGATAAGATTCTTTGTGAATACTGCCCCATATTAGTGGAATGTACACGTTCTCTGACTGGAGTCTTCTTTGTGAGCCTGTAGAGAGAGCCAGGTTTACCTGGGCCACAGGGAGAACCTGGAAAACCAGGCCCACGGGTGAGATGCTGACTCAGTGCTATTTTTAATCAAGACTACACTATATTTTTAAGGCTTGCCAACCTTGGTATATTTGCTTTATCTGTTCCTCTTTTCATTCAGGGACCACCGGGTGATCCTGGAGAAAGAGGACCGTCAGGGCGTGTGGGAGATATGGTAATCCCCTGAACTGTTTACATCTGACACATAATCTCATTTCACACTCAGAAGAGAGAGACGCATACAGTAAACTAGGGTCAGCTATCATCATCAGTTTAACAGCTTGAAATCTGTCACTTTAAAGCTTTCTGACGGGAAAATCTCCAGGACAGAGGGCTTGTGCTTTATGGTTGCTAGGTAACACATCAAGCTGCATTTGTTCATCTTATTAACTTCAAGAGAGAAAGGCGGATGAGGGAATGATTGGTTATAGCTGCTATAATGTAAGCGATAACAGGAATGAACATGTTTCATTGCATTTCCCTAACATGAGTAAGTTTTGCATGAGGAAGACTTTAGGACACAGGGCAAGCTGTGTTTTTGGACTTATTAACTTCAAGAGAGTGAAAACCGTGAACAACTCTTTATTGAAGGGTTTGTGCCTTCGATGTAAGTAATAACAGAAACGAAATTGTCTGACTGATGTAAACAGCTAAAACGTATGATGTGTCAGTCATTAATAATAATAATACATCCCCAATTCCAAAAAAGTTGGGACAAAGTACAAACTGTAAATAAATACGGAATGCAATAATTTATAAATCTCAAAAACTGATATTGTATTCACAATAGAACATAGACAACATATCAAATGTCGAAAGTGAGACATTTTGAAATTTCATGCCAAATATAGGCTCATTTGAAATTTCATGACAGCAACACATCTCAAAAAAGTTGGGACAGGGGCAATAAGAGGCTGGAAAAGTTAAAGGTACAAAAAAGGAACAGCTGGAGGACCAAATTGCAACTCATTAGGTCAATTGGCAATAGGTCATTAACATGACCGGGTATAAAAAGAGCATCTTGGAGTGGCAGCGGCTCTCAGAAGTAAAGATGGGAAGAGGATCACCAATCCCCCTAATTCTGCACCGACAAATAGTGGAGCAATATCAGAAAGGAGTTCGACAGTGTAAAATTGCAAAGAGTTTGAACATATCATCATCTACAGTGCATAATATCATCAAAAGATTCAGAGAATCTGGAAGAACCTCTGTGCGTAAGGGTCAAGGCCGGAAAACCATACTGGGTGCCCGTGATCTTCGGGCCCTTAGACGGCACTGCATCACATACAGGCATGCTTCTGTATTGGAAATCACAAAATGGGCTCAGGAATATTTCCAGAGAACATTATCCGTGAACACAATTCACCGTGCCATCCGCCGTTGCCAGCTAAAACTCTATAGTTCAAAGAAGAAGCCGTATCTAAACATGATCCAGAAGCGCAGACGTCTTCTCTGGGCCAAGGCTCATTTAAAATGGACTGCGGCAAAGTGGAAAACTGTTCTGTGGTCAGAAGAATCAAAATTTGAAGTTCTTTATGGAAATCAGGGACGCCGTGTCATTCGGACTAAAGAGGAGAAGGACGACCCAAGTTGTTATCAGCGCTCAGTTCAGAAGCCTGCATCTCTGATGGTATGGGGTTGCATTAGTGCGTGTGGCATGGGCAGCTTACACATCTGGAAAGACACCATCAATGCTGAAAGGTATATCCAGGTTCTAGAGCAACATATGCTCCCATCCAGACGACGTCTCTTTCAGAGAAGACCTTGCATTTTCCAACATGACAATGGCAAAGATTTCTGAGGACCTCAGAAAAAGCGTTGTTGATGCTCCTCAGGCTGGAAAAGCTTACAAAACCATCTCTAAAGAGTTTGGATGCCACCAATCCACAGTCAGACAGATTGTGTACAAATGGAGGAAATTCAAGACCATTGTTACCCTCCCCAGGAGTGGTTGACCAACAAAGATCACTCCAAGACCAAGGTGTGTAATAGTCGGCGAGGTCACAAAGGACCCCAGGGTAACTTCTAAGCAACCGAAGGCCTCTCTCACATTGGCTAATGTTAATGTTCACGAGTCCACCATCAGGAGAACACTAAACAACAATGGTGTGCATGGCAGGGTTGCAAGGAGAAAGCCACTTCTGTCCAAAAAGAACATTGCTGCTCGTCTGCAGTTTGCTAAAGATCACGTGGACAAGCCAGAAGGCTATTGGAAAAATGTTTTGTGGATGGATGAGACCAAAATAGAACTTTTTGGTTTAAATGAGAAGTGTTATGTTTGGAGAAAGGAAAACACTGCATTCCAGCATAAGAACCTTATCCCATCTGTGAAACATGGTGGTGGTAGTATCATGGTTTGGGCCTGTTTTGCTGCATCTGGGCCAGGACGGCTTGCCATCATTGATGGAACAATGAATTCTGAATTATACCAGCCAATTCTAAAGGAAAATTTCAGAACATCTGTCCATGAACTGAATCTCAAGAGAAGGTGGGTCATGCAGCAAGACAACGATCCAAAGCACACAAGTCGTTCTACCAAAGAATGGTTAAAGAAGAATAAAGTTAATGTTTTGGAATGGCCAAGTCAAAGCCCTGACTTTAATCCAATTGAAATGTTGTGGACGGACCTGAAGCGAGCAGTTCATGTGAGGAAACCCACCAACATCCCAGAGTTGAAGCTGTTCTGTATGGAGGAACGGGCTAAAATTCCTCCAAGCCGGTGTGCAGGACTGATCAACAGTTACCGGAAACGTTTAGTTGCAGTTATTGCTGCACAAGGGGGTCACACCAGATACTGAAAGCAAAGGTTCACATACTTTTGCCACTCACAGATATGTCATATTGGATTATTTTCTTCAATAAATAAATGACCAAGTATAATATTTTTGTCTCATTTGTTTAACTGGGTTCTCTTTATCTACTTTTAGGACTTGTGTGAAAATCTGATGATGATTTAGGTCATATTTATGCAGAAATATAGAAAATTTTAAAGGGTTCGCAAACTTTCAAGCACCATTGTATATTATAATAGAAGTGGTTCAGCAAATCATAGATGCACTTTTTGCACTTACACTTTGCCTTTTTTGTGGAAATGCTATAAAACAATATCTTTTGCATGCTTCTAAATGTTTATAAGTTAGCTAGAATGTGGTGTAAAAACCGAGAACCTGGTGAACCTATCAGATGCTCCTCAGAGTCAGCATGGGGCAGCATGATTCGGACCCCAATGGACCTCTATTAGTGCTGTTCCCTTTTTTGACCACAGCATCTCCGTCACCCCAGTGAGAAAGGAAGGTACCCTTTTTTTCCTGAGTACATGATGGGTGTACTTGATAAAACAGCCTCTACTTCATATCACTGGGTGTAAAATTTTTCATTTGGGACTGTCGGTGGTGCTCTTGTTGTTGAGTCCACAAAAGGAAATGACAAAACTAAGCCATTTATTAACAGCAAATATGATGTGTATACCAAATACCGTGAGGAAGGTTTTAGCCATACTAGCTCGTTTATGCAAAGCAGTTTTGGAATAGATCCTACAATTCCTACAGGATCCTACAATTCCTATTCTCACTGTCCGAGAGTAATTACACCATGACCAAACATGGACATGCTGGAGTGTTAGTCTGCATGTATGTCTAGCTCCTCCAGTTGAAACCACACACCCTGTTTTTCACACAAATCAAACTGAAGTCTGACACAAAAAGGTGTGTATGCTGTAAGCACATGCACACAAACACAGCCATATACATGTCGTTTCTCCTAGCTCCTGAGGTATAAATGTTGCATATGCTGAAAACGAGTCTCACACAGTTTATAAACCATTTTTCCAAAAGTAAACCGAATGTAGGAATGCGTGAAACATCATTCATCGACTGCATGTGCGCACAGTAACTGGTGTACGCAATGTGGCAAATATTAATGGAGAATGTTTTTTGCAAAGTTTGAAGTACTGCATAATTAGTTCATTGATGCCAAACCATAATTATCGATAATAACATGTAAAAACCCCTTCTTGAATTCAATTATGGAATATAAAAAGTGTCAGAGTAATTATTTTAGCCAGTGGCAGGCCAAGGTAGAGGCATTTTTTTTATAATAATAATAATTATAATAACTGGATTGTGAGCCATTTTCAATTCCTAAGAGGCATTGTGTTCTGAATTGGAGCCAGCATTTAAGAGATCATGTATTAAAAAAAAAAAAAAAAGGATTGTGTGTACTTAATTTCTTTTTCACTTAAAATGTTTTGTGCATTTAAATTGCATTTTTTAAATTAAAATAATTGCATTTATAATTATAACAATATTTTATTATATTATTATTTTCTTTCAAAATGTACAGTTTGTATCACCCAAAATTTTTATGGAATTTCTTTTCTGTTCAGTGCTTTTGTACAGTAGGCCTGAGGGTTTTTTTTGTTTGTTTGTTTTCTTTTTATTATTGATGTGAAATAGCTATCTCTTAAGCCAGAAATTAAGTGAAATCATCTATCAGAGTGCAACATGATTTATGTTATCTGTAGCCACTTATCCTGTACAGGGTCACAGGCAAGCTGGAGCCTATCCCAGCTGACTACGGGCAAGAGGCGGGGTACACCCTGGACAAGTCGCCAGGTCATCACAGGGCTGACACATAGAGACAAACAACCATTCACACTCACGGTCAATTTAGAGCCTAACCTGTGTGTCTTTGGACTGTGGGGGAAGCCAGAGGAAACCCATGCAGACACGGGGAGAACATGCAAATGTTGGCCACTGGGCTCGAACCCAGGACCTTCTTGCTGTGTGGTGACAGTGCTAACCACTACACCACCACGCCACCCGTCTTAAACTCAAGTTTCCGTATTCACATACATGTCAACCTATAAGGAATGTCCGTATTTTATACGGATTTGATTCAATAAACGTAGTATATGGGCGTACACATAAAGTTATACGGATTCTTTAAAAAAACTTCAATATTTATTTAGAGCTATAATCAATTCCCACGATGATAAAAGGGCGCATAACATTTACAAACGTACTGTACACCACAGAAAGCACAAACAGCCAGTAAAGAGTCTTATGAAATCGCGCGTTATCTTGTGGTAGCGAGACTTCGTTCCACTTCTGATCATGCGCACACCGCATTGCGAGAATCCCGCCAACCAGGAAGTAATATTTTGTTTGAAAAGCGTATTTCCACCTGAGCGACTTTCACTAGCGACTGAAAAGATTCTGAATGGGCACTCCGGCAAGATCAACACAGACACTTGCTGTGACATGCAGCCTAGTGAGGTATTGGTGCAGACTGCTAAAAAAGCTGTCATGGAGTACAATTCAGAACATTAGAGTGACACTTTGTGTTTTTGTCGAACATTGGAGCTTTGTATTCATTCTGAAGGTTTATTGTTATTAATATTGAATAAAAAGTAACTTGGATATATCATTGTTAATTATCATTCAAATTTTAGGTAAATTATTTTAATTTGCATCTTATACGGATTTTATAAGGGAAATACGGATTGGAGGTTGGTTATACAGGTTTGATTGACCAAAGGTTGACATGTATGTATTCAGTTCATTCTTAGAAAAAAAAATGGTACTAAAGTGTACCTTTCCTTGTCACTTGGGTAGTACCCTAAAGTGTACACCTTCTGTGAATTTGTTATGTATCTTTTCCCTCAAAATGTGCATATAGTCTACTTTTAAAGCTTTACTCTAAAGGTTTATTACAGGGGTTCCTGAGAAAAGGCCTCAAGAGATCACAAGTTTGAATCCTGACAGTGCCACAGCCATCCATAGAAGCAAAGTTAGCCTTGCTCTCTGGGTGGAAGGAATTGCATACTGTCTGTACCCTGTCAGTTACATACATGTCAACCTTTGGTCAATCAAACCTGTATAACCAACCTCCAAAATCCGTATTTCCCTTATAAAATCCTTATAAGATGCAAATTAAAATAATTTACCTAAAATTTGAATGATAATTAACAATGATATATCCAAGTTACTTTTTATTCAATATTAATAACAATAAACCTTCAGAATGAATACAAAGCTCCAATGTTTGACAAAAACACAAAGTGTCACTCTAATGTTCTGAATTGTACTCCATGACAGCTTTTTTAGCAGTCTGCACCAACACCTCACTAGGCTGCATGTCACAGCAAGTGTCTGTGTTGATCTTGCCGAAGTGCCCATTCAGAATCTTTTCAGTCGCTAGTGAAAGTCGCTCAGGTGGAAATACGCGTTTCAAACAAAATGTTACTTCCTGGTTGGCGGGATTCTCGCAATGCGGTGTGCGCATGATCAAAAGTGGAACGAAGTCTCGCTACCACAAGATAACGCGCGATTTCATAAGACTCTTTACTGGCTGTCTGTGCTTTCTGTGGTGTACAGTACGTTTGTAAATATTATGCGCTCTTTTATCATCGTGGGAATTGATTATAGCTCTAAATAAATATTGAAGTTTTTTTTAAAGAATCCGTATAACTTTATTTGTACGCCCGTATACTACGTTTATTGAATCAAATCCGTATAAAATACGGACATTCCGTATAGGTTGACATGTATGCAGTTACAGGGACGCTAGACAATCATGAGTGTTCATGAGCTCACATGCAGAAGAGAGTAGATAGCACTTTTCTCCTCGCGTGTCACGCTGACCTGAGACAGAGCATGAGCAGCAGTTCAAAAAGTTGCTTTTGGTTGGCTTCACAGGTCCTTTTATAAAATATTTTTATAAAGTTTCAATATATACATGTTTCCAGGGGAGCAATACATATTAAAGACACAAACGATGAGGGTACAGATTATTTGTGGAGTTTTTTTTTTCTCCTGTGAATTAGATGCTAGATTACCATTACATAAGAGTATTAATGGCTCTCAATCATGTTACAGTGATCTTAGGACGATAGTAGCTTTGTAAAGTGCTACCTTGAGTTTCAGAAGCAACAAACCCAAAACGCATTTCATTTTACCTTACTAACAGGAGTGTTAAGGAATGCTATTATGATTTAGTGGATTTTTTTTTTTTAGATTAATTGATTTTAGGTGTTATAAAGTAAATGTCTTTTGTGTTTTTGCTATGCTGCAGGGTGACCCTGGTTTACCAGGCGTGCCTGGCTTACCAGGGATTCCGGGAAAATATGGGGAAAATGGCCTGAAAGGACAACAGGGGCCTCCTGGCATACCTGGCCCAAAGGTAATGTCATGCTACCGTACGTTCTCAACAGCATTAACAGTTACTCTGCCTACTTAGACTATGATGTGTTTATTTACTCTCATTTATGGTCACTTATTTATTTATTTATTTAACCCTCAGGGCCCTTTTGGCTATAAAGGAGAACTTGGGTCACCTGGTGAAAAAGGAGATGATGTAAGATGAGTTAAATAGATGTGCTTATTTATATGGATCTAAAATATTGCTGATAACTTAAAAACAAACCAATGCTATTCTGTGCCTAGGGATTTATTGGAGCAGAGGGTCCTAGTGGAGATGTAGGGGAACCTGGAGAGAAAGTAAGGTGTATTCTGAATAAACTTTTTTTTTTTTTTAGTTCTGAATAAAGTGGCATGGTTCATAGTTTGGAGCTGTTGCCATCTAGTGGTTGTATGAATTGCATTTTCCCCCCCCCCCCCTCACTGAATGGTGCTGTGAAGTATTAGTGCAGGGGTTTTCAAAGTATGGGAGAGTCAGCCCCCCCTCAGAGCAAATAAACAACAGCGCCCCCTTACATTTTTTGTTGTTGCTATACTTAATGTTCCATTCGTATTTTAAAAAAAAATGGTGGCTGTACACATTATTTTTTTTATTTTGCACATTTTAAACATCTGTGCTTTTTAAAACATCTTGTTTTACACATTTTAAACATCTCATAGCATCGTTAGCTAGCACCTCTTGGCAGACAACACACTGTGGCAGTGGAGCATCTTCAGATCCAGTCCATGAAAATCCAAACTTTAAATAATCGTGGTCATACTTCCTTCTTTTTTCAGTCCCCCCAGGATTCCGCGGGCCTTTTTTGTGATTGTTGCAGGCTAAAATGTCTGATGTTGCGGGGGGGTTTCCAAAAAATTGCGCTGAAAGTTGCGGTGGTTTTTAGGTTTTTGTTGCGATTACATTGCGGGAGGAAGTGAAAGTTGCGAGAAATTGTTGCGATTTTCTCTTTTTGTGATTAAAATTGAGTGATATGTTAAATATTAAGTTATTACTGAAAAACTATTGATAAAAAAAACAAAGACACTGAGAAATGGTCCTATAAACAAATTTACCAATATAAAAGATTACCAGGGCTACAGAAATGCAGAAAAATAGGCTTTACTTATCCAAATGCACCTGTTGGTTCAAAAGTTAAAGTGCAGAGAACCTCACAGCACAACATGAAGTTACCTTAAAATATAATATAAATGCCTCAGCTTTCATGTAAGAAAAAAAACTATGAATACTAGTACTGTGTGCAGACAGTCTCTCCTGAAGACTAAATTAAACAATAATTATAAACTAATAAAATAAATGGCTCAGGCTTCATAGAAGAAAAAAACAATTTGAACAGAATCTCACAGTATGATGCTGAAGCTGCCTAAACAATGGAAAATAAAATACCATTTTGGCAAAAATGTTGGCATCCATTAATTTCTTGTCACATCACATCACATTATCTCTAGCCGCTTTATCCTTCTACAGGGTCGCAGGCAAGCTGGAGCCTATCCCAGCTGACTACGGGCGAAAGGCGGGGTACACCCTGGACAAGTCGCCAGGTCATCACAGGGCTGACACATAGACACAGACAACCATTCACACTCACATTCACACCTACGGTCAATTTAGAGTCACCAGTTAACCTAACCTGCATGTCTTTGGACTGTGGGGGAAACCGGAGCCCCCGGAGGAAACCCACGCGGACACGGGGAGAACATGCAAACTCCACACAGAAAGGCCCTCGCCGGCCCCGGGGCTCGAACCCAGGACCTTCTTGCTGTGAGGCGA
The DNA here is from genome assembly GCF_027579695.1 of Neoarius graeffei. Taxonomy (NCBI): domain Eukaryota; kingdom Metazoa; phylum Chordata; class Actinopteri; order Siluriformes; family Ariidae; genus Neoarius; species Neoarius graeffei. The sequence continues at coordinate 13,208,960 of NC_083580.1, forward strand.
CAGCGCTAACCACTACACCACCGTGCCGCCATTAATTTCTTGTATTAAGTAAAAAAAAATAAAGTGCACACAGTCCTTCACTGTAAACATAACACACTTTCAGTAACAGAATTTAAGCCTACATAAACACTGACTTGTACATGCTGCTTCTCTTGAACGTATACACGGAAGTAAGGCGGAAGGTAGTTTGTCGACGTCACCTCAAGACGACGCCAACGATTGGTCAAATTTGCGGGAAAGTTGCGGTGATTGGATATAATTGCAACACCGCCCTGAATTCGCGGGGATTGGTTGAATTTGCGTTGAAGTTGCAAATCGCAACATCGCGAAATCCTGGAGGGTCTGTTTTTTTTGCTTGGCCCAGACTCTGTCTCCTCACTCACTGTAGCTTTAGGTACTAAAAATCGATTCATTTTGTCTCTGGCAAAGGCTAGCTGAAGTTCGCTCAATGTCCACAATAGTAACTTATTCTGGTTTATTTTTCCTCACGTTGCGCCCCCCCCGAAGAACTCTGGCGCCCCCTAGGGGATGCGCACCCCACACTTTGAAAAGCCCTGTATTAGCGTTTTCTTTGTGAAATATGAATTTAAAATACCATTCATTTGGTGTTATAATCACACAATTGTTCTTCATTAGGGATGTAAAGGGCTACCTGGGTCACCTGGTCCTACTGGCCCTCAGGCAAGTCTCTAATATCATTCTGTCCTTACTAATGTCTTTATGGTAACATAATACATGCTATAAGAGTAAAATTGTCTTTAATTGCAGGGGCCACAAGGAATGAGAGGGATCGAGGGCCTCGAGGGCTCTCCAGGGACAGATGTAAGTAAAGCTAAACATTTCAATTTGACACAACCTCGCTCCATGAATTAAAGTTTCCATCACCACATGAGATTTCCTGCCAAGTGGAAAGTTGCAGTCATTAACTAAGTTTTTCCTTTTTTATCCTTGTGGCTCAGGTTACAAAGTATAGCATTGCACTATCGACATTTCAATAAACATTCGTTTCAATCTCTTACAGGGCGAGGATGGCTTTGATGGCCCACCAGGTCCACCTGGTCCACCAGTAAGAAATCTAAACAATTAATAACTAGTCTTCACAATTTTGATGTAGTTTCTTCTCATTGGTTGATATTCTTTTAATTCAGCAAACACTTTAGTCAGCAAATCTCTCTGGGATTTAAACTCTCAGGACCGGCTGTACTGGTCCTGGTTCAATTACTGAAACCCCCATCACTTCATGTACATTACTAGCATAAAAACAGTTAATAATCCACGTTCCTGGAACACTCAGACTGTACTTATCTCCCTCGTACATATATATTTGAGGAAAGGTCCCCACAAAAAGTGAAAGTTCAGCACGCTGACAGGGTAGAGATATTGAAGTGCAGATTATTATATAGTTCGTTTGATTTACAAAAGTCTGGGCGATTACTTCTGTCTGCTTTTGCATAGAATTTTCTCCGTCTCCCAAAATCAGGTGAAAATTCGCAGCATGCATGTTATTCAGAGCTGGGTCTTCCAAGAGTGCGGGTCATAAAATTAGGAATGCCACCTCGGCCTGCTTAAAGTGAGCTGCATCATCAGCTCATTCATTCATCTGTGAGCATGTTTTAGCAAATTAAGCAAAGCATAGCTAAAACAGCATAATGAAAACGTGCATCCTGCTCACACGTTACAGTTTTGTATCATCACACGAAGTGTTCAATTTCCTAAATCCATTATCTCTAGCCGCTTTATCCTGTTCTACAGGGTCGCAGGCAAGCTGGAGCCTATCCCAGCTGACTACGGGCGAAAGACGGGGTACACCCTGGACAAGTTGCCAGGTCATCACAGGGCTGACACATAGACAACCATTCACACGCACATTCACACCTACGGTCAATTTAGAGTCACCAGTTAACCTAACCTGCATGTCTTTGGACTGTGGGGGAAACCGGAGCACCCGGAGGAAACCCACGCGGACACGGGGAGAACATGCAAACTCCACACAGAAAGACCCTCGTCAGCCACTGGGCTTGAACCCAGAACCTTCTTGCTATGAGACAGCAGTGCTAACCACTACACCACCGTGCCGCCCCATTTCCTACGTCAGTACACGAAATAAAAAAATATATCAACGAATAATTGTTTTTGTGACCCATAAGTCACTTCTGTGTTTTCATACCTGCCTAAGCATCATACTGTCTTCTAGGTCCTCATGCAACAAATAGGACGTACTCTATCAAATACTCTGTTATAAACTGACAGCCAGTAAATATTGATAGAACCCATACTGTTAGATTGAGATTTTTTTTTCTGTGATTTTGTTTTATACCTTATTCACTTGCAAAACCTTAACCAATGAGCTGTCACTGTGTCACTTAGCAGAATTCTGTTCACTGATGATTTTACACGAGGTAAAGTTCCTGTTTTGAACTATCTTAGGGTCTTCCAGGTTTCACGGGTTTTGTCGGTGCTCAGGGTGTAAATGGCTCACGGGTGAGTCTTCCTATTATGATTTGTGTAAAACTCTTATGATTCCTCTTATTCATCCCGTTCTGCAAGACATCAAGCGCAGAGCTGTCTCTGAAGTGTCTGTCATACTCTGCTTTGCTTTACAGGGGGAGCCTGGGCCTGCAGGAAGCACCGGCCCCCCAGGGCTCCAGGTATGTGATTACCGTCACAATCCTCTACTTTAAATAAGCCTCCACTAATATCGATATCATCTATGTGCTTTCAACAGGGTGGTCAGGGTTTTGAGGGACAGATTGGACCTCCAGGGCCACGGGGCCCACAGGTGAGACCCTGCTTTTTATTTTAACGTCAGAGTCAGAAGATTAAAGTCAGTGATTTGACTTTTTATATCATGTTGTGCCACTGAGTAATATTAAGCATGTCTTTCTATTTTGTGATAACCAACTGTAGTTGTTATAATGAAAACTGGAAAGCTATTTAACTAAGTTAGTTAAATAACGAAAGCATAACTATTTACAGTAGTTAACTCATTAAATGCATGACTGTAGACAAGATGTACTCAGCATAGAAATTCCTGAGGCTGGGACAACTCTGTAACTTTATTCCTAATTTTCTCCTGGTAATGTCGCTGGTGTAGTGCATTGTGTTTAAAGACAAGCACTTTCCATTCTAAACAAGACTAGGCAAGCCTAGTTTTAGTTATCTACCAAAGTGCAAAACACTATTCATGTAGGTAAAGCACATAACAGTCGAGAGAAATACGGCCAGTATGTTGCTACAAATGCAGTCATTCTACAGGACAAACCATGGTCTATAGGTTAGAGAAGCAGCTTTGTGACTAAAAGGTCGCTGGTTTGATTCCCTGGACTAGCAGGAATGGCTTAGCCTGGCAAGCCAGACTAAATGTGAATATTTAGTCTGGCCTCGATCCGTCGACATTTCCGACGGGTGTGGGAGGAACAAACCGCTGTCTTTCAAACTGTCTCTGTGCGTATAGGCCAACGCTCTGACCAATCAGCGCAACAGTGACTGTGACGTAGTCAGAGCGCGCAGTGGGGGAGGCCTTGAAATAAATAATTTTTCAAAATGCGTATTAATTAATAAACAGGTTCTAGATATTAAGAAGTTTGGAGATAATGACCACAAGTTTGGAGTCTGTACCACATACTTAACATACACTCCTATTTTTTTCAAGTGTTTTTCAAGGGTTTGCTTAAACTGTTTTTGAGAGTTTTTATTTAGTGGTGTTTGGTGAAATAATTTCCCTTAAATTTAAAATAACGGGAAAATAAGAAACAATCAAAAAGTAATGTTTCAAAGCTGTTTATTAATTCTTCGTACTGCACAAACTAGCCCCATCCTTTTGGCTACGAGCGGAGCCAGCTGGTAGATCAGACTTTTGCCATAGCCGGTTGGCAAAACAGCGAAAACGTCCTTCTTGAAAAGGAATGAGCGGAGAGCCTCTTCCTGCTCATGTTTCAACGAAAACTCCAAGTCTAATTCTTCTAAAACTGATTCCAAAGCGGAGTCAAACGCGTGCTGTTTACTAGCCGTAGCCATCTTTCCTGTTGCGCTTTCTCCAGCGTCGCGCAGCTTTGTCGTCACTCCTGCAAAAGCCCGCCCAAAGAACCCAAACAAAAACCTTGCGTTGTGATTGGCGGGCACGATTTGATGCCCGGGGTGTTTTTGTTTATATGGTGCGAGGCTAGACCCACTCGCTAGGCAAAAATATTTTTGGCCGCTAGGCGGGTGGGTCTAGTTTACTAGGCTAGGAATGGCTGGCACACGTCCATGAAATGACACAACTTGAGCTAAAACTCTGTACAACTGTTATTATTGTACCTATATACAAATGTTGTTGTAACGTGTGTGCGATGTACTTTTTCATGCTTTCATTATGCTGTTTTGAGATTTAAAATTAAAGCATTGTGCACGATTTTGTAAATTTGGTCTCCTTGCTAATGAAAACATGCCCACAGGTTAATGGCTAAGTTAATCAATGATTACAGCTCACTTTTAAGTATGTCTCAACAGAGTTCCTAATTTTGTCATAATAAACATACCATATACAATACCAGTCAAGAGTTTGGACACACCTTGTACGGTAATTCGATGGGGTTTTTTTGTTCTTTTTTTTTAAATTAAAAGACATGTAATGATGGATGTTGTTTCTCTTTACTTAGTTGAGTGGTTCTTGACATAATATGGATTACTACAGTTGTGGTGTGGAATAGGGCTATTTACTGTATTTTTATTATTTACTGTTTGGTTCTCAGACACATTAAGAAGGCAAGACATTGCGCTAATTGACTTTTGATGAGGCATACGTGTTAATGGAAAAGCATTTCAGGTGACTACCTCATGAAGCTGGTTAAGATAATGCCAATAGTGTGCAAGCGACATCAAGGTAAAAGTAGCGCTGGCTACTTTGAAGAATCTAAAATATGAAACATATATATTTTGGTTGTTGTTGTTTTTTTTAACAATTTCTTATTTACCACAAAATGCTATGTGTTCCATGTGTTATTTCATAGTTTTGATGTCTTCAGTATTGTTCTAAAATGGAGAAGATAGTCAAAACACAGAAAAACCTATGAATGAGTAGGGGTGTACAAATTTTTGACTGGTCCTATAAAACTCTGTCCTTGAGATTACAACCCTGATGCCAAAAAAGTTGTGACAAAGTACAGATTGTAAATAAAAATGGAATGCAATGATGTGGAAGTTCCAAAATTCCATATTTTATTCAGAATAGAACATAGATGAGATATCAAATGTTTAAACTGATAAAATGTCTCATTTAAAGAGAAAAATTAGGTGATTTTTAAATTTCATGACAACAACACATCTCAAAAAAGTTGGGACAAGGTCATGTTTACCACTGTGAGACATCCCCTTTTCTCTTTACAACAGTCTGTAAACGTCTGGGGACTGAGGAGACAAGTTGCTCAAGTTTAGGGATAGGAATGTTAACCCATTCTTGTCTAATGTAGGATTCTAGTTGCTCAACTGTCTTAGGTCTTTTTTGTCGTATCTTCCGTTTTATGATGCGCCAAATGTTTTCTATGGGTGAAAGATCTGGACTGCAGGCTGGCCAGTTCAGTACCCGGACCCTTCTTCTACGCAGCCATGATGCTGTAATTGATGCAGTATGTGGTTTGGCATTGTCATGTTGGAAAATGCAAGGTCTTCCCTGAAAGAGACATCGTCTGGATGGGAGCATATGTTGCTCTAGAACCTGGATATACCTTTCAGCATTGATGGTGTCTTTCCAGATGTGTAAGCTGCCCATGCCACACGCATTAATGCAACCCCATACCATCAGAGATGCAGGCTTCTGAACTGAGCACTGATAACAACTTGGGTCGTCCTTCTCCTCTTTAGTCCGAATGACACGGCGTCCCTGATTTCCATAAAGAACTTCAAATTTTGATTCGTCTGACCACAGAACAGTTTTCCACTTTGCCACAGTCCATTTTAAATGAGCCTTGGCCCAGAGAAGACGTCTGCGCTTCTGGATCATGTTTAGATACGGCTTCTTCTTTGAACTATAGAGTTTTAGCTGGCAACGGTGGATGGCACAGTGAATTGTGTTCACAGATAATGTTCTCTGGAAATATTCCTGAGCCCATTTTGTGATTTCCAATACAGAAGCGTGCCTGTATGTGATGCAGTGCCGTCTAAGGGCCCGAAGATCACAGGCACCCAGTATGGTTTTCCGGCCTTGACCCTTACGCACAGAGATTCTTCCAGATTCTCTGAATCTTTTGATGATATTATGTACTGTAGATGATATGATGTTCAAACTCTTTGCAATTTTACACTGTCTGACTCCTTTCTGATATTGCTCCACTATTTGTCGGTGCAGAATTAGGGGGATTGGTGATCCTCTTCCCATCTTTACTTCTGAGAGCCGCTGCCACTCCAAGATGCTCTTTTTATACCCAGTCATGTTAATGACCTATTGCCAGTTGACCTAATGAGTTGTAATTTGGTCCTCCAGCTGTTCCTTTTTTGTACCTTTTAACTTTTCCAGCCTCTTATTGCCCCTGTCCCAACTTTTTTGAGATGTGTTGCTGTCATGAAATTTCAAATGAGCCAATATTTGGCATGAAATTTCAAAATGTCTCACTTTCGACATTTGATATGTTGTCTATGTTCTATTGTGAATACAATATCAGTTTTTGAGATTTGTAAATTATTGCATTCCGTTTTTATTTACAATTTGTACTTTGTCCTAACTTTTTTGGAATCAGGGTTGTACTATTGGGCACTCAAGATTGGGCATCAAAAAATAAATCAGTTTCAGAGTAAAACTGTCTGGATGCAGTTCAGTTTTACTGTGAAATTGACTGAATTGAATAAAAGTGGTGGCTCTTACCTCTAAATAGCACAATTTAGCTGCAATTGCGACAAATTTTGCTGGTAATGTTTGCCATATATTAGATTCACAAGATGAATATGGCATAATATTTGAAACATGCCTACAACTGTCGCAAACAAGAGACCAGAGTTGGGGCCACAGCAAAATAAAGAAAAAAAAAAGATTGAGCTTTGCTTAATCCAAATATACAGAGGACATGTGTTGATATATGTTCACAGGGTCATCCGGGCAGAGAAGGCATACCTGGCCCAAAAGGGGTTCCTGTAAGCATAGCATATCCATTAATTTCAAAAGAAATATAATTTTGTATATTGTTTTTAACTTGTAAATATGGTGATTGGTGTAACAGGAATTCACATTGCCTATCAATACTGTATGTAATAAAGAAAATGTCACATTTTATGCATTTATTATTACTATGTGATTTTATTATTATAGTGTACATTTAGACTGTATATCTGTGTTTTAGGGACCTGCTGGGCCAACAGGACTTCGAGGACCACCGGGATTGGAGGGCCCCATGGTAAGTACAACAGGATGTCTAATTCACTTTCATGTTTACAAACAGACATTCCAGAGGCAACAGTGCAAACGTCCTATGTTATAATCTCTGGATTTAAAGTATTACTCGGCTTTCGCGTTACCTTTTGAGATTGCATTTGATCATCATTGCTATACCTGTGCTGTAATTTTTGTTGAACGTTGGAGGACGTTCCTCGAATACACATCCTTAAATGACTTCCCAGCAGATGGCCACATTGTGATACATAAAAGGGCATCTGGTGAAACTGTAAAAAAAAAAATGACAAAAACAATTTCCCCATGTGGTTTCTATCCAACTTTGATAGCTTTCATTTGTATCACTGATATGATATTGAGTTCCAGACCAGCTGTCATAAATTATCCTGCTCGTGTGATTTTATGTGCAGATAAAGTAAAATCATCACTTCTAGAAATGCTCTTTTAAGCCACACAAACAGAATGTTTTGTTTCATGCCACCAGAGAATCCACAGAACTGGGTACTGATTAGACGTGCTTTCCGAACAGCTCATTTTATTACAACCAGATATTTAACCATTTGTTAGTAATTGTCAGAGGTCAGAAAAGTACACAGATTCTTTCTTAAGTACAGGTACTTGTGTTTTATATATAAAAAAAAGACTGTGATAAAAGTTGCAGTACTGATTTTACTCAAGTAAAAGTACAAAAGTACAGGTTCTGAAATGTACTCAGAGTATACAAGTAAAAAGTCGCCCTTTGAAGATCATTTCTACTGGCTGTTATATAATATAACACCACCGTGCTGCCCTGTAATATCCTTTATTTATAATATGATATAATATAATAAATAGAGGATATTACAGGGCGGCACGGTGGTGTAGTGGTTAGCACTGTCGCCTCACAGCAAGAAGGTTCTGGGTTCGAGGGCCTTTCTGTGTGGAGTTTGCATGTTCTCCCCGTGTCCGCGTGGGTTTCCTCCGGGTGCTCCGGTTTCCCCCGCAGCCCAAAGACATGCAGGTTAGGTTAACTGGTGACTCTAAATTGACCGTAGGTGTGAATGTGAGTGTGAATGGTTGTCTATGTGTCAGCCCTGTGATGACCTGGCGACTTGTCCAGGGTGTACCCCGCCTTTCGCCCGTAGTCAGCTGGGATAGGCTCCAGCTTGCCTGTGACCCTGTAGAACAGGATAAAGCGGCTAGAGATAATGGATGGATGGAGGATATTACACGGTTGCACGAAGATATGAAGTTTATCTTCGAGTGGTGAATGTACAGTATATATTCACGAGTGAGTGAAGTGAACACTGGGAGTGACGTCATTGGAGTATAATATTAAGATAACACGGAAGGAGGCAAACTCAAGCTTTCTTAAATTAATTATTAAATCATACCATATACAGGCCTAGAAATTCATATATTTTTTCGCCAGCCAGCCGGGCTAGTTACCTTCCAAAGTAACTCGCCAAACAGAAAATCAACTAGCCGAAATTTGTTCATGTATGAATTTTACTTCTGTCAAAAATAACGCAAAAGAGAGTAGTTACCATTGTTCATAACTAATGTGCATTTATTTCAAGACCCGAGTATTTTGATCCTGTTGTTAAATACATAAATGAGAACAACACCGAGCACCATAATATAATATCAACAAATAATAATATATTGGAAAACTTGGCAACTTGGTGTATGAGTATTGAAAACAAATATACTTACTATCATGACTATAGCACCCAAAATATGTCCAACATGCTTTCTGTATTTAACCATTCATGAGAGAGAAAGCATTAGGAGCTTCATATTGACTAGGAATCAACTTGAAAAAAATTAATTATTCCATAAAAATTGTATCGCAGCCAAGGCCTACCCTGCTCCCACGTTTGCTTATAAGTCCTTTGTCGTTTCTCCTTCTCGTACGCTTTATCAGCGGCCTTTTTCTCCTCTTCAGACCGAGGTCGCTTTGTCCCCGTCTCTGGCAGTTTCTGTACACCTTTCAGAAAATTCCACATCGCAGCGTAGCTTTGGCAGATGTCGATGTAAACAACAACAAAAACACATGTTTAAATGGGCGATAATGTGGCCACATCTATTGAATTTGATAACGTGATGTGGCAGCGGGGGCGTGGCCAAGCGTCGGTCTGTGAATGGAGGGCGGAGTCAGGGAAGGTAAGTGGTGGAATCATTGCACCTGATGGGGATTAACCTGTGTTTGTGTGTCTTCCCCAGTGACCGCGCCCTTTAAAAGGAGAGGAGAGCAGAGAAAGGGAGCTGTCTCTCCCCAACCAGAACACGTTTGTGCGCGCGCGTGGCTGGGAAGTGATAAAAGGCTGAAAAGCTAGCAATAAATGATTCATTGAGAACTCAGTTCTGGCCTGCCGTGCTTCTGTGCTCCACCCACCTGGTCCAATACTACATGTGATTACCGCGATATTCAACGAGATGCGTTATATGTATGCACAGTAGTGAAAAAAACGACAGCCTGACTCATACACGATATGATTCGGAATTCTTCGGTAGTTTCCGTCCTGCCGATAAACACATCGATGAACACAGACACGGCACGTGCTTAATATGTGGCAGCTTTAGTTCTGAATCTTCGCTTCATATATATTTATTTTCAACTAGCCAGTCGGGCTGGCTAGTGACAGGAATTACCCACCAAATGACAAATTAAGTCGCCTCGGGCGACCGGACCACCGCGAATTTCGAGCCGTGATATATATAAGGTGCTCCACATATGTTATTTCTCTTGTTACTAATAAAAGTCTACTACTTTACAATGGACTTGCTCATTTTTGATGATATCAGTATGGATTTTGATGATTTAACTTCAAATCAAGCATTTTTGGATCATTAAAATGCTACGCTCACACACTAACCTTCATTTATCTAAGCAGGTTTCTCTAAGCATGTACTTTGTTTTTCTTTATCATAATGCAGTCAAGCATCCACATTTCGTATGATCAAACATTGTCATTTTGTCTCAGGGTGCATTAGGAACACAGGGTCCAAAAGGATTTATAGGTGTCAGAGTAAGTACATCTTCATTTTAACCCCCCCCCCGACATGATTATTAGGGTTTTTTTAAGCTTTAGAGAGTTTGAAAACATTTTGTCATTCAGTTTTAGCATTATGTGCATGTCTACTCATAGCAACTGCCACATGAATTTTTTTCTATCGTTAGAAAAAAGCCATACATTCTTTTAATGCTTTGTAGGTTTTTTTTTTTTTATTTTATATGACTTGTATAGGAAGATATCATGTTGTTTACATATTTTTGATATGCTGAGCAGGGTAAGAGGGGACCTGAGGGAGACCAGGGAGAAGCCGGACCAAAAGGTGACAAAGTAAGTGCTATTTCAAATAGAATATTTTTTATTGTTTACTCAGTAGTATACTGCTTAAAATGTAAACTGTCCTGTGATCCGAAATACATATTTTTAGGGAATCATGTGATGTGAAAGACATTACGTAGTTAAGATGCGATGAAGACATTCTGTCTGTTCTCCTTTTTTCTCACCCAGGGTACTAAAGGAGACCCAGGGATACAGGGTTCTCAGGGTGAACAGGGACCCACTGGTTTTCCAGGTTTTCCAGGGGTCAAAGGTCAACCTGGACGAAGAGGGATACAGGTACAGTACAAGTTGTGTTTTGTTTTGTTTTTAATGTTTTTTATATCTTCAAAAAAAATCACAGTTAATGGATCTCATACATGTCAACCTTTGGTCAATCAAACCTGTATAACCAACCTCCAAAATCCATATTTCCCTTATAAAATCCGTATAAGATGCAAATTAAAATAATTTACCTAAAATTTGAATGATAATTAACAATGATATATCCCAGTTACTTTTTATTCAATATTAATAACAATAAACCTTCAGAATGAATACAAAGCTCCAGTGTTTGACAAAAACACAAAGTGTTATCAGCGTAGATACGAAGGAAATACTTCGTTGTTTGGAGACAGGTTTCACCGAGCGGCTATTATGCGCGAGACTTCATATTAGTCACAAAGTCAGAAAAATCTGTTCGTAAAATTGTTATAATGACCAAATACAATGAAAAGTATTTTTCCAGTCTCACCTGTGAAAGGTAATCCCATGTGATCTCGTTTGGATGGTAAACCTGTTGGTAGTTAAACGCAGCACATGAATGAGGCATCTTTATTCTCAGAATCGCCACTTTGCCACATCCAATTTAGCGGCGAGGATGACGTATGATTCTACGCAGAAGGCAGCGTCTATGTTTATATGTCTATGACTTCCGGGTTGGCGGGATTCTCGCAATGCGGTGTGCGCATGATCAAAAGTGGAACGAAGTCTCGCTACCACAAGATAACGCGCGATTTCATAAGATTCTTTACTGGCTGTCGTGGGAATTGATTATAGCTCTAAATAAATATTGAAGTTTTTTTAAAGAATCCGTATAACTTTATTTATACGCCCGTATACTACGTTTATTGAATCAAATCCGTATAAAATACGGACATTCCATATAGGTTGACATGTATGGGATCTATATTGTAGCACATTATTTTTCAGCATTATTTTATTTATCGCTTTTGATTCTCTCTCATTTGAACACTATTATTTCTCTCTCTCTCTCTCTCTCTCTCTTAGGGAGACGATGGAGAGGTGGGTCCACATGGCAAATCAGGAAAGGAGGGGCCAAAGGTCAGATGTCTACAATGCTGTTATAATTTCATTGTTGATGTCCCTGTTGTTTTACTGTATTCTTGGCAGTAACCAATCAGATATACAGTGGGGCAAAAAAGTATTTAGTCAGTCACCATTTGTGCAAGTTCTCCCACTTAAAAAGATGAGAGAGGCCTGTAATTTTCATCATAGGTACACTTCAACTATGAGAGACAAAATGAGAAAAAAAAATCCAGAAAATCACATTGTCTGATTTTTAAATAATTTATTTGCAAATTATGGTGGAAAATAAGTATTTGGTCAATAACAAAAGTTCATCTCAGTACTTTGTTATATACCCTTTGTTGGCAATGACAGAGGTCAAACGTTTTCTGTAAGTCTTCACAAGATTTTCACACACTGTTGCTGGTATTTTGGCCCATTCCTCCATGCAGATCTCCTCTAGAGCAGTGATGTTTTGGGGCTGTCGCTGGGCAACACGGACTTTCAACTCCCTCCAAAGATTTTCTATGGGGTTGAGATCTGGAGACCGGCTAGGCCACTCCAGGACCTTGAATTGCTTCTTACGAAGCCACTCCTTCGTTGCCTGGGCGGTGTGTTTGGGATCATTGTCATGCTGAAAGACCCAGCCACGTTTCATCTTCAATGCCCTTGCTGATGGAAGGAAGTTTTCACTCAAAATCTCACGATACATGGCCCATTCATTCTTTCCTTTACACGGATCAGTCGTTCTGGTCCCTTTGCAGAAAAACAGCCCCAAAGCATGATGTTTCCACCCCATGCTTCACAGTAGGTGTGGTGTTCTTTGGATGCAACTCAGCATTCTTTCTCCTCCAAACATGACAAGTTGAGTTTTTACCAAAAAGTTCTATTTTGGTTTCATCTGACCATACGACATTCTCCCAATCCTCTTCAGACGGGCCTGGACATGTACTGGCTTAAGCAGGGGGACACATCTGGCACTGCAGGATTTGAGTCCCTGGCGGCATAGTGCGTCACTGATGGTAGCCTTTGTTACTTTGGTCCCAGCTCTCTGCAGGTCATTCACTAGGTCCCCCCGTGGGGTTCTGGGATTTTTGCTCACCGTTCTTGTGACCATTTTGACCCCACGGGGTGAGATCTTGCGTGGAGCCCCAGATCGAAGGAGATTATCAGTGGTCTTGTATGTCTTCCATTTTCTAATAATTGCTCCCATAGTTGATTTCTTCACACCAAGCTGCTTACCTATTGCGGATTCAGTCTTCCCAGCCTGGTGCAGGTCTACAATTTTGTTTCTGGTGTCCTTTGACAGCTCTTTGGTCTTGGCCATAGTGGAGTTTGGAGTGTGACTGTTTGAGGTTGTGGACAGGTGTCTTTTATACTGATAACGAGTTCAAACAGGTGCCATTAATACAGGTAACGAGTGGAGGACAGAGGAGCCTCTTAAAGAAGAAGTTACAGGTCTGTGAGAGCCAGAAATCTTGCTTGTTTGTAGGTGACCAAATACTTATTTTACCGAGGAATTTACCAATTAATTCATTAAAAATCCTACAATGTGATTTCCTGGATTCTTTCCCCCCATTCTGTCTCTCATAGTTGAAGTGTACCTATGATGAAAATTACAGGCCTCTCTCATCTTTTTAAGTGGGAGAACTTGCACAATTGGTGGCTGACTAAATACTTTTTTGCCCCACTGTATACAGTTTTTAACCTACACCAAATATGCCGATCAGTCAACATGTTCAGGGTTTGGGGTTTTTTGGTTTGGTTGGGGTTTGTTTGTTTGTTCGTTCTGCAGTGCAACTATAGGACTAACGTAGCATACAAATAACCTCACCTCAAATCTTTTCCATAATTATATGCCTAAATCTATATAGACTTGCTTCGAATGACATGAGTAGGCTATAATTCGGTAAAATAGCCACCACATAGTGTACCTTCCTGTTTTTCAGTACAGGGGCTTTGTTTTCATACCAGCTGGTTAACACTTTTTTTGTTTGTTTGTTTTTTTTGTTTTTGGGGGGTTGTTTGTTTTTTTGTTTTTTGCTGTTTAGCTTACCAAAGTTTTTTATAAAATGATGTGGTTGAAACAGTGCAAAAAGGACACAACTTTTTTCCCTTATTGTAGTCTGAAAATGTTAACTCATTAATGCTTCCTGGGTCCCCTGCTAGTGCAAATGGATAAAACAGTATTTTACTAACCTTAAGTTGTCAGCTCCAAAAATAGAAAACACAAACTTTCACTCATTTCACTCATCGCTTCTAGTATTATCTTGTGAAGTTCCTAAGCCTGCTTCCTCTCTGTACCGTTATCCCGGTGTGACGCTGCTCCATTTGCTTAATGGTTCTATCCTTGCCTTGTCGAGTCTGTTTGCTAATTTGTCTTACCTGTACACTTCTAGTTTTTGTTGTTGGTTTTTTTTTGTCTGCTTCAAGTTTTTCAGTAAACCTGCAATTACATCCAATTTGTACACAAATACAGTACGCATATTTGTACAATATCTGACACAACTCCTGTTCATTTTCTTACAGCCTAGTTTTGTTGATATGCTTTTTAATTAAACACTTTATACTCATTCTTATAACAGTAATAATGCCAATAATAACAGAGTAGACCTTACCTGAAAGGTGAAATTACCTCTGTGAGAACCCAATAGAGAAATCACACCCTTTGTTACTTTTATTACATAATTCTGTTTTTTTTAAAGATTTTTTTTACCTTTATTGGATAGGACAGTGTAGAGACAGGACAGGAAATGAGTGGGAGAGAGAGAGACGGGGAGCGATCGGGAAATGACCTCAGGTCGGAATCGAACCCGGGTCCCCGGATATATGGTATGGCGCCTTATCCACCTGAGCCACGACGCCTCCGTAATTCTGTTTTTTTTTCCCCCCACATGCATATATGAAATGTTGCACTGGGTCAAGGAAAGATAGTAAATCGTTCCTTGTGTAGAAATGTTAAATTAAATGTGCTTTCGACCTTGAGCGAATGGTCATTTTTTTACACCACTTTAATTTTCAAGTTGACACTTTAATAATGGATAATTAACACTGATATTACAAATACGCTTGCATTACCTGAAGAGGTCCAGTTCATGCACGTGCAAGCAGAAGAGTCATTGAAATGTGCCTTGGAAATATTGATAAGAATTTCGAAAGGCACAACAAATAAAAGATTGTTAGTGTTTTTAATGTATTTTCTAATTATTTCATTTGAATTTAAAATATTTGTCATAAAGGGCAACAGGGGACCCGAGGGTCGTCAAGGAAAGCCAGGACCGAGGGGACCAAGGGTAGGACAGCACTATTTTTCAATCTGTTTTTAACCATCTCAAAACTGAGAATTGATGATCAGCGTAAAATATATATATATATATATATATATATATATATATATATATATATATATATATATATATTTAAAGTGCTGTTTTATGGTTGCCTGACTGATTGCCATGTGCCTCTACGTCAGGGTCGTACAGGGCAAAGAGGTCACAATGGAATGCCTGGACCTCCGGTGAGATTACATTTTTACACAGACAATAACAGAGCCTTAATGGCAAAATGTCAGAATGTTCGATTTGTTTTGTTTTGATATTTCAGGGATTTCCAGGTCCTCAAGGAGGAGTCGGGGCTGAAGGAAAGCCTGGTACACAGGTTCCCATTCTATATTCTCATACCATGATTCCGACTTGCTGCTTGTTTCCACGTTGAAATGCAGAGTCGAGGGTAGGAGCAAGGGGCTGCTGTGTGTAAAGAGTTTCTACGGGCATTGAAATCTGAGCAGTTCTCCAGTAACCTTTTAACATAACATTAGTAACATGATTTTTGTAGTTTCTGCTTTTTAACCCATGTGCTACATGATGATTTGTGTCAGAAAACAGAATCCAGGGACACATGTCTGCCAGGGGGCATTTTGAGTTATTGACAGATTCAGAAAGTACAGTTTCTAAGCTTTCCAATGATGCCTTCCATGTGGAGATCTGACAATATTTGAAGAATGTGTGGCCTTTTGAAAGTGTATACTTCTTAAAACAGAAAAGGGAGAAAATCGCCCTCAAAGTTTTCCATCTCAGCTACTCTGGGTGCAGGGCGGGCACACAATGGTGCTCATTTTCATGACATTAAGGAAAGCTCTACCCCCTACTAGCTAGCACAATGCTACTTTCATGTAAACAAAGATCACCACGTCAATTTTCCTTCCATGCAAAGTATGCCCAAAACAATTATGAAGTACAAAAATAAGTCCTAAAGTATACTTTAACGTTTTGTGGTTGAAAAATTACTCACACCGTAAGAAAGAAAGATAGCACAATGATGACACAACTAACACAACACTAGTTTCATGTAAAGCCTCGGTCACAACCGGCCGTATGTGCTCCTACGGCCGGTCTACATGCAAAAAACGCAAGAAACGCACGGAGGGCGCGCATGAAACGCACGAGAGCGCGCGTGTGACGTGCTGATTTTCGAGCCGCAGACCGGCCGCAGAGGTTCTTTGTCATGTCAAACAAACTCTACGGGCGCTTACGTTTTTTTGAGGTTGCAAGACAAACTTACGGCCAACGCGCGTCTTTCTCCGTGAACAAAAAAAAAAAACGCAGCGATTTGGGAAACGCCAAAAATCGCACGGCCAAAAAATCGTACGTCCGGTTGTGACCTAGGTTTAACCAAACCACAACACTCCCCGTTACATGCAAAATAACCACACAGCCTTAGATTAATAAACTTACCACATCAGAAAGAGAAACGGTGCCTTGCACACACCAATGCCTCCGATGGAATGTAATCCTAGAACGGTCCGTGTATCATCTGATCATTCAAGTATTCCATTCAATCTGGAAAACGAGGTTGCGTTTTTTTTTTTTTTGCTAGAAATGGTTATCTCCGATGTAAATACCGTGTGTCTGTTTGCTTCGCGGTGTTTCAGCTCCTCTGCGCTCTGTTTAGCTTGCGCATTCCATAGTGAAATTACATGCCTGTATGCAGCTTAAGTAGCCACGAGCTCAACTCGCATCATACAGCTGATTCATGAAAAAAAAAACAAAAGACTTAAATCATCATGTGAATGGCCCATATGGTAATTTACCCACACCCCCCAGCAGGCTACAGTCCTGACAAAAACGAGACAATTTGCAACAAAAAATGTATGCTTTTCCAACAAAGCAATCTATTATCTGACATACTGATTGCATTCTTCAAGATCTCAACTTGCACATGATGATGGAAAAAAACAAAAATCACAAATTTCGAAAAAAAAATGCTTCTTTTGCGATTATCTCGAATTCGTTTCGGCCAACATGTGTCCCTGGATTCGGTGAGGCGTCACATATTTTATGCTTTCTCTCGCAACAAATTACCGTAGAAATCATTTGTGAGATTTTGCCACACAATGTCATGCTAACATGGTTTTGGGAAGCAAACACTTTATTTAACAAAACTATAGAATGCCATTTGAGTCTGGTGAATTGTGGACACAATAAGCTGTTGGTGCACATGTGCTGGATCAAGTGCTATTTTATAAGCTGCCAAATAATGAAGACGGGAGTCATATTGTTAAATTAATTTGCATTGATTTAATGTAATAATTACAACTATCAATATTCAGTCAATATACTGGACTTCTAACAGATTAGCTCTTTATCTTATGTAATCTTTTTTTGAATTGTATCTTGCAATTTTTGTCAAATTTGTATTTCAGTTGACAGCAATGACAAACACCTTTCCCTTTTTCTTTCCTTTTATTCAGGTGTAAAGGCAAGTGCTTATGTTTAAAGACTGTGGTCTAGATTCTAATGAAAAAACTCCATCTTGGATACTTCTACTCAAAAAACATTTTTTTTTTTTTTTAATCTGGCAATCTCATGAAGCATAAACTAAACACAGCAGTTTTTTTTTTTTTAAATCTGAATCTGGAGACCACACAGCAAAAAATGACATCTTAGTGTAAGTGGAAATATCTTGAATATAATCAAATTAATCTTGTATTTCCAATTATAAATTTTACAATAAACCATATTTGTTGTCATTATTAAACCTACAACCCCAAATCAGAAAAAGTTGAGTATGGAAAATGCAAACACAAAAAGGAAGCAGTGATATTTCATATTTTGTCTGGTCAACTTAATTCCATTTGTTAATATAGCCCTCCCTGCATTTCAGACCTGCAACACATTGCAAAAAAAGTTGGGCTGGGGGCAATTTAGGGCTAGTAATGAGGTAAAACAATTAAATAATGATGTGATGTGGAAGAGGTGATTGAAATCATGATTTGGTACAAAATCAGTATCCAGGAAAGACCTAGTCTTTGAGGAGCAGAGACACGGACCAAGGATTGCCAGTTTGTCAACAAATGTGTGAGAGCATTATTGAAATCTTCCTCAAAGAAAAATAGGAGGGGATTTGGATATTTCATCTGATGTGGTGCATGATGTCATGAAACGATTTAAGGAACCTGGAGGAATTTCAGTGCGTAAAGGGCAAGGGCACAAGCCTAAGCTGAACACCTGTGATCTTCTTCAATCCTTCAGACAGCACTGCATCAACTTTGGCAAACCTTTGCAAAGCACTGCCATGCGAAGTTGCATCTACAAATACCAGTTAAAACTTTACTGTGCAAAAAGGAAGCCTTATATTAACTGTGTCCAGAAGCGCCATCAAATTCTCTTGGCTTGGAGGCATCTGGAATGGACCATCACACAGTGGAAATTTGTATTGTGGTCAGACAAATCAGTAATAGAATAGAATAGAATTAGAATAGAATGCCTTTATTGTCACTATACACATGTACAATGAGATTAAAGCATCTCCAATAACAGTGCAAACAGTGTGGAGAGAGAGAGAGAGAGAGAGGAAGGGGGGAGAAAAAAAAGGGGGGGTGTAAGGGGGTAAGGTGCACAGTCTGAGGTGTATGTGTTGTGTTACACATTATGGAGTGAGGTATTGCACATATAAAGTATTGCACAGAGACAGTCACATGATAAATTATTGCACGAGAGAGTCACATTATAAGATAAAATATTACACATTATGAAGTATTGCCCCCGTGTCCGCGTGGGTTTCCTCCGGGTGCTCCGGTTTCCCCCACAGTCCAAAGACATGCAGGTTAGGTTAACTGGTGACTCTAAATTGAGCGTAGGTGTGAATGTGAGTGTGAATGGTTGTCTGTGTCTATGTGTCAGCCCTGTGATGACCTGGCGACTTGTCCAGGGTGTACCCCGCCTTTCGCCCGTAGTCAGCTGGGATAGGCTCCAGCTTGCCTGCGACCCTGTAGAAGGATAAAGCAGCTAGAGATAATGAGATGAGATGAGATGAAGTATTGCAAGGTAAGGTAAGGTGCACAGTCCTGAGGTGTATGTGTTGTGTGTAAGGTGCACAGTCCTGAGGTGAATGTGTTGCGTTTCACATTATGGAGTGAGGTATTGCACATTATAAAAGTATTGCATAGAGAGTCACCTTATAAAGCACATTATAAGTTAGTAAAATAGTAAAATAAATAGACTATAAAGTCAGAGCATATCCGAGTTCAGGGCGGTTATGGCTTTTGGAAAGAAGCTGTTTTTTAATCGATTTGTCTTTGTCCTGATGCACCTGTAGCGCCTCCCTGAGGGCAACAGGTCGAACAGATCAAAGCCAGGGTGGGAGCTGTCCTTGATAATATTCTTAGCTCTGCTAAGGCAGCGGGAGGTGTAAATGTCCATCAGGGAGGGGAGAGGGCAGCCAATGATCTTCTGTGCTGCCTTAACTACCCTCTGGAGCTTCTCCCTGTCTACAGCAGTGCAGCTGCCGTACCATACTGTAATACAGTACGTCAGCAGGCTCTCGATGGATGAGCGGTAGAAGGTCAGCAGCAGGTTGGAGCTTAAGTTATACTTCCTGAGGACTCTCAGGAAGTGTAGCCGCTGCTGAGCCTTCTTAATGACTGCTGTAATGTTTGCTAACCAGGAGATGTCGGCGGAGATGAGGACACCGAGAAACCGGAAGGTGTGGAGCCTCTCCACATAAACGTTGTTGATGTAGAGGGGGGCTAGGTCGGTGCTGTGCTTCCTAATCCAGGTCTTTGTTGAAAGAAATGGGCGTCGTGTGTTCCAAACCAAAGAGAAAAACGACCATCCAGACTGTTACCAGCAACAGTAGTGGGGCGGTTTAGCTCGAATATTCAAAAGGATTGTGCATTTTGTGATACAAGCATCAAATTTGGCACAAATGTACATTGATATATGGCGAACATTTTCAGATATTGAGCCACTCGGAATTCTCCCTTCATGTCTGCCATATTGGAATTCAAAATGGCCACCATTTGAAATCTACATTTTCGATTATCTTTGGGTCTAATGCTGCTATTGACTCGATTCTGGTGTCTAAATGTATGTTTTGGGGGGCAAGGAATCCAATGGTAACAATCTGCATCGCATATTTTGTACCAATGAGCCGCGATATTGGATTTCAAAATGGCCGTTGTTTGAAATCTACATTTTCGATTATCTTTGGGTCTAATGCTGCTATTGACTCGATTCTGGTGTCCAAATGTATGTTTTGGGAGGAAAGAAATAAGAGACCACTTAAATCTTTTCTTAAATCAGCATCTCTGTGTACGGCAGCCATTTCATTCCAGTGTCTGTGCTGGGATTCCAACACATCTCATTTTACTTAATGAGGTATTGATTAGGTCATCACCTGCACCAAATATTATTTAATGAGGGAAAGTATAAAATCCACTGATGTGGTCATCACTATCCTCTTGCAGTAGGACCAGTCTGGATGGCAAACACAGTGCTAGTATTACCTTAAATTTAATTGGAATATAAAAATATCTATTCTTCATGTAACAGTCCACAGAATGGAAACAACAGGGAAGTGAAGTTTAGGTCAGATAAGCGCAAATGTAGATTTCAAATGGTGGCCATTTTGAATTCCAATATGGCGGACATGAAGAGAGAATTCCGAGTGGCTCAATATCTGAAAATGTTCGCCATATGTCAATGTACATTTGTGCCAAATTTGGTGCTTGTATCACAAAATGCACAATAGGCAGGAAGAATGGAACAAAATAACACCTGAAATGCTTCATCACTTGGTGTCTTCAATCCTTAAAGGTCTTCTTGCATCGTTTTTTCATTAATTGTGCGGTGGTCTCTAGTATGAATGAATGCCCTGTGAGCCGGTTTTGGTGAAAAAAAATGCTGTGGTTCTCCTGTTTCAGGCTGTTCTAGTTTGCTGGAGGAGTGGGTGGCGGGAGAACGACAGGATTTCAGCTCTTGCTAATTAAATATTCATGACATGTAAACGTGTTACCTCTGATTGGCTAACAGCAATCAGTAAATGTGTTACCTCTGATTAGCTAACAGCACCATGCCCCTTTTCCACCAAAGCAGTTCCAGGGCTGGTTCGGGGCCAGTGCTTAGTTTGGAACCGGGTTTTCTGTTTCCACTGACAAAGAACTGGCTCTGGGGCCAGAAAAACCAGGTCCAGGCTAGCACCAACTCTCTGCTGGGCCAGAGGAAAGAACAGCTTACGTCAGCGGGGGAGCGGAGTTGTTAAGACCAACAACAATAAGAAGATCGCGAAAGGTCGCCATTTTTAAGCGACGAGAAGCAGCAGCTGTACAAACGCGAAGTCATCCATTATTATTATTGTTGTTGTTGCTGCTTCTTCCTTGTTGTTTTTGCTTCGATATTCGCGCCAAGGTTTAAGCAAACGTAGCGATGTAACTGACGTATACAGCGACGTAATGACGTATACAGCGACGTAATGACGTGGCACCGCGAGCTATGGAAAAGCAAACTGGTTCTCAGCTGGCTCGCAAGTTGAACGAGTTGTGAACCAGCACCAGCACTGGCCCCGAACCAGCCCTGGAACTGATTTGGTGGAAAAGGGGTATGTGACGCTACCTCCAGTGAGTCAGAACAAGCGGATGTGAGTGTCTTAATACGGCGAGAGAGAAGGAACAAACCGCGAAGGGAAAAATACCGTGCGCTGACGTCATTGAAGTGCGACGCGAGGAAATAAGAAATTCAACAAATGTTTGGGTTTTTACTGAACAAACAAACAAATAAAATGAACGAGTGACTTAAAAAAAAGAATGTGGGTGTCTTTGTAAAAACTGTTTTGATTGGCTATTATGGTCTCGACATCAATGTAGATAACACGAATTTTACATCACATTCAACGAGATTTAAACGAGACTAAAGATAGCGACTTACAAATAATGTGTAAACATCGTTGGAGTTAATAAAGTTTGAACAGCATGAAGGAACATACCCCAACCCCCCGAAATTAATTAAAAAAAATTCTCAACGGATTTGGCATAATATAAAAAGGTCGTTTTTTTACTCAGAAAAAGCGGAAATCCGCCGAAAAGCGGAAAACTCTCATCCCTGCCTAGCTTGTGACCATGTCATGCATGCTAACGTGGAGAATATGAACATGCTATTTTGTAACAAAAACCTTTGAACAAAAAGTTGATGTTTTACTTACAGCTTGTGAGTTGGTGGTCGATCGTCTTGACGGTACAGATCCAGGTATTAAAAACAACCTCAAAGCAAAACCACTACTGAAGGCACCGAAGTTTGAAAAGTCACTGTGGTTGAAATGATCAGAACACAGTACTAACGTTGCATTATACTTCGCTGGTGGTGTTCCAAAGATAAATTCCAACCATTTCTTCTTCAGCTCTTCTATCTTGGGCAAGAAATGCAACGTTGATGTGTTACTGCCACAAATAACACAGGCACGAACTTGTTCAGCCATGTTTTCAATTTGCTGTTAGGTCCTCTTCATTAGCTACTGACGAGATGGGCTCTGCTATCTCTCCTCGCGCTTAAATCCGAACTTCCTTCCCGTGGGCGGTCGCAAGCCAAGGTGGGCGAGGCCATGAATACTAATTTACGAAGTGACGTAAGTTTGTATGGCTTTTTCAGATCCGCTCGTTTTTCCGACTATTGTCTTTCATAAGCTAATACAGGGAAGGGGAGTAGAATTACATTTTCACATGCAGCATGCATATACAACTCGGAGTGAACTATAGTATTTCAAAAAGAGCCAGTATTAAATGTTTTTGGTGGAAGGGCACCTTTAAGCATATTTTAAGTGTTGTGAGAAGGAATGGCAACATTATAAAATGATAAATTCTTTACCGTCCCAACTTTTTTTTTTTTTAAATCTGTTGCAAGAATCAAAATTGAAATAAGTGTTTATTTTGAAAAAACAATAATATTCATGAAGTAAAACATCAAATAATGTGCTGTTGTATTGTTTAGTGTGCAATACAGGTCAAAGATTATTTACAAATCATTGTTTTCAGTTTTAATTTCAATTTCAACATACTGTCCCGACTTTTTCTGATTTGGGGTTGTATTTTTAGACATTTTTACTCACGTCAAGCTTGAAATAATCTAGTTCTATCGGCGGATAACTTGGCTAATTTTATGCATTTATTTCTCAAAAGGAGCGAAATTATTTGCCAAAAGAATATCGCAATGTAAAGCTTGAAATTAGTTTTTAACGTCAAGCAATAGGTCTAACATTCTCAGATTTGGTTTACTGTAATCTTAATAGGAAATGCTCGATAAGTTTGACTATATTCGAAATATTTTCTCTTGCTAAGATGTATTATTTTGCAGTGCAGTAAACCAATTTAAGCAGCTACATAATCTGAATCTGAATATGCAAAATGTTCTTCACATAAATATTGTCATAACTTATGGAATTAAATTAAGCGAGGTCTGAATACAGCCCTATATTATATATAGTATGTAAAATGATGATATATCGAAGCATGGCAAATTGTATTTATTTCTCGGATGTTAACGTTTATAATGCATCTTTCTATATATTAATGTTAGATTCCTAAAACTCCGAGATTTCAGCAAAACTCCTCTGTTACAGACTAGTGGAGTCTGAATGATTTCATTGCTTAATATCTTTTCTGTATTTCAGGGACCCCAAGGTGCTTCAGGTAACCCAGGGGAAAAAGGACTAATGGTGAATACGTTTCTTTCAAAAATAAAGCCTCAGATGGTTACCTAAATGCAGTTTCTTTCCTTTTTATGTGCTATATGTGCTTTCGTTATTCATCAGCCCCTACCATTGAGCGCTAGATGTTATTTGACAGCACTATGATGCTGAAATAAGCTCTTGTTGGTATACTGGTGATCATGTCTTTAGTGGATGTGATGCGCTTGTTATAGTTTCATAAAAAAGGTCCTCCAAACACATTATTTTGAAGGATTTGAAAATGGGCTGCTTGTTGAATGTTGAATAGCCTATCTTAACCATAAATGATCCAGTAAAATACAGGGTGCTGAAAATGCAATGGTGACCTATAATCAGCTGAAAAATAAACACACAGTTTTGTAGTAATAAGTTTTCTCTTTTTTTTTTCCCCCTTCTTCATCCAGGGTGTGCATGGCATTGCTGGGGAGCCTGGTATGGATGGACCAACAGGACATCCTGTGAGCTTCCTTTTCCTTATCACCATTTAATTTATTCAAAATAGCTTAAGGACTGTATTAGTATTACAGGCACGCCCATTTCATTTAGTGTCTAATTTAATAAGAATATTAATAAAGGCAGCTAATTGGCACGGGAAGCTAATTTGTATGCAAGCACTTTAAGCTGAAAGCTTATTTACCAAGAAGCTGATGTATATTTTGACGAGCTCTTTTAAGCTCTGTGTAAACATGCTCACTCATAGATGATAAAATATTTATGAAAAATAAATTGGACCCTTAAAAAATAAGGACTAAAAAGATGATGGCAAAGACAGAGAAAACATAATATTGGTTTTACTCAAACTTGACTAATTTGCAGTGTACGTATCATAATGTGATGAATAAGGTGTTTTATCATCAACTTTTGTGGCATTTTTGAACCATAATAATCATCATGTTACATGTACAACCCCGATTCCAAAAAAGTTGGGACAAAGTACAAATTATAAATAAAAACGGAATGCAATGATGTGGAAGTTTCAAAATTCCATATTTTATTCAGAATAGAACATAGATGACATATCAAATGTTTAAACTGAGAAAATGTATCATTTAAAGAGAAAAATTAGGTGATTTTAAATTTCATGACAACAACACATCTCAAAAAAGTTGGGACAAGGCCATGTTTACCACTGTGAGACATCCCCTTTTCTCTTTACAACAGTCTGTAAACGTCTGGGGACTGAGGAGACAAGTTGCTCAAGTTTAGGGATAGGAATGTTAACCCATTCTTGTCTAATGTAGGATTCTAGTTGCTCAACTGTCTTAGGTCTTTTTTGTCATATCTTCCGTTTTATGATGCGCCAAATGTTTTCTATGGGTGAAAGATCTGGACTGCAGGCTGGCCAGTTCAGTACCCGGACCCTTCTTCTACGCAGCCATGATGCTGTAATTGATGCAGTATGTGGTTTGGCATTGTCACGTTGGAAAATGCAAGGTCTTCCCTGAAAGAGACGTTGTCTGGATGGGAGCATATGTTGCTCTAGAACCTGGATATACCTTTCAGCATTGATGGTGTCTTTCCAGATGTGTAAGCTGCCCATGCCACACGCACTAATGCAACCTCATACCATCAGAGATGCAGGCTTCTGAACTGAGCGCTGATAACAACTTGGGTCGTCCTTCTCCTCTTTAGTCCGAATGACACGGCGTCTCTGATTTCCATTAGAACTTCACATTTTGATTCGTCTGACCACAGAACAGTTTTCCACTTTGCCACAGTCCATTTTAAATGAGCCTTGGCCCAGAGAAGACGTCTGCACTTCTGGATCATGTTTAGATATGGCTTCTTCTTTGAACTATAGAGTTTTAGCTGGCAACGGCGGATGGCACGGTGAATTGTGTTCACAGATAATGTTCTCTGGAAATATTCCTGAGCCCATTTTGTGATTTCCAATACAGAAGCATGCCTGTATGTGATTCAGTGCTGTCTAACGGCCCGAAGATCACGGGCACCCAGTATGGTTTTCCGGCCTTGACCCTTACGCACAGAGATTCTTCCAGATTCTCTGAATCTTTTGATGATATTATGCACTGTAGATGATGATGTGTTCAAACTCTTTGCAGTTTTACACTGTCGAACTCCTTTCTGATATTGCTCCACTATTTGTCGGCGCAGAATTAGGGGGCTTGGTGATCCTCCTCCCATCTTTACTTCTGAGAGCCGCTGCCACTCCAAGATGCTCTTTTTATACCCAGTCATGTTAATGACCTATTGCCAATTGACCTAATGAGTTGCAATTTGGTCCTCCAGCTGTTCCTTTTTTGTACCTTTAACTTTTCCAGCCTCTTATTGCCCCGTCCCAACTTTTTTGAGATGTGTTGCTGTCATGAAATTTCAAATGAGCCAATATCTGGCATGAAATTTCAAAATGTCTCACTTTCGACATTTGATATGTTGTCTATGTTCTACTGTGAATGCAATATCAGTTTTTGAGATTTGTAAATTATTGCATTCCGTTTTTATTTACAATTTGTACTTTGTCCCAACTTTTTTGAAATCGGGGTTGTACTGTAGAGTAAAGGAATACTATTCAATTGACTGAAAATATTCAGCGTTTCAGTGTCTTTAACGTCAACAGTGTCTTTGACCTATAGTACATTCAAGCCTTTTTTTTTTACACAAAATATGGATTATGTTTGCATATCACACCCATAAAAATACCCAAAACTGGGAGACGATTTCACGCCAAAGGGCAAAGTATTCATAGTGGTGAAAAGAGACCCATAAAATACAAACTGTATTGCTCTTGTGATATGCAGATATAATTTATGATATGTGGACAACACATCACATTAAAAACAAAACAGTTATTGAACTGTTTTTCGATTGTTGAGCTCTGTTGTGACGGAGCAGCTCCGTCACTGACTGCGGCCGGCACAGCACACACGTACTATGCATCTCTCTTCCCCTCCCCGAACAATAGCGCGACCAAGGGTGCACACTTGGTAGCACAAATATAAAGACGCATACACACACAAACAGATGAACTTACCTGGTCTATAGAAACGCCCCGCCATAACCTACCCATCCGCTTCCGGCGGCAAAACCGGGCGGGAGAATAGGCGTCACTTATATAGAGGGATGACACGGGGGAAGACGGGTCAGGTGATGCACAATAATGTTTTAATAATAATGTCAATCCGGCCATGGTCATCATACATGTATATTTTTGTGGGATGTTTGGAATGATTATTTATGGAAAAAAAACGAACACTACAATGAAGGGAAGTTGTTTATGGGTTTTTTTTTTTAGGCCTAGTGGGAGGGGCTATGGGTATAAAAAGGGGCTGCCTGGGCCCTACTAGGTGAGTGTGGTGAGTTACAGAGAAGGTAACAGGGAGTCTTGTGTTGAGTTGTTGAAGAGCTCATTTTTTTTCCTTCCCCATTTGCGTATATAGTGCATTTCTGTTTAATTTTTGTTTTTGTTTCCTTCACGTTATTTGGATTTTGGGTTGTAAATACTGGCACTGCTTGCACCTGGTGAGGTGAGGACAATAAAGAAAAAAAAAAAACACGACCATATTTTCCGACTGAGCCTGTTTTTTTTTTGGGGGGGGGGTTTCGAAAGAACCCCGCAACATCTGTCATGAAAAACAATCGCCAGGGGATTGTTTGTTCGGAACAATTTGTGCCACAGGTAAATGTGAATTTTGTGTTTAAAATAGGAAAGAAATCACAGCAGTGAAATAATGTGAAGTACAGTAAACAAACAGTTGGGGTTTTTTTGGGGTTTTTTTAATCGGTGGCAGATGGAAAACACTGCACACTGAAAAGCGAAAACTTTTATTCCGTTGTTCATGTCGCTTGAGTTCTTCAGGTGGGCTTTTGTGTCAAAAGTGAATATAATTCCCAGTTGTATTGCTTTCATCAGTGAGTTGCAGCTACGGCACACTGAAATTAAATCCAAAGAAGGCCCTTTTTATTGGCTCTTTTTGACTTGTAGGTTTTTTCATTCTTTGTGGTGAAGGAACACTGTTGTTTTTCTCATGGTCAGGTCATCCAGAGACTTTAACAAGTTCTAGAAATAAGTTCCAGAGCATGGTTTATATCAACAAATATTTCTTGAGAGGACAAGTCAGTAATGAATAATTCAATAATGAACACACCATGTACATTTACTTACAATTATACCTCACTGTTATTCCATTTGCAGGGTCCACCTGGACAAGAAGGACCCATGGGCAGTCCGGGTCCACCAGGAGAGAGGGTAATTGTGTTCATGTTTACTTGCTTGTTTCAGACCATTTTGTGCCAAGTGAATACTAGTCTATAATTTAACGTTGCTATTTTCTCAGGGTTTCTCTGGAAAGCCAGGAGCAGTGGGACCTCAGGGCCCCGTTGGCATGTATGTAAGTGATGCTTCTGCATAGATCTCCAGCAAGTGGGTCTTTTCAATTAACAGTGTTTGTATGTAAGTCAAAACAAAGTGGAAATCACCATTTTCCACTCATATAAATTAATATGCATGTCTGTAGTCATAGAAAAATGGACTTAGTGGTCAGGTTTATTAGATATATCTGCTTGTTAACACAAATAGTTTTCATGTTTTAACAGCAAGTATGCTAATCATTATTCACAGGGTTTTTTGCTTAACCATACATTTCAAAGGGAAGGATGAGACCTGGGAGAAGTTTGGATCATGCAGTGATTGGTGCATGCTAAAGAGGATGGTTCTCGAGAATTTATTGGGGGGGGGGGACAGTGAGTGACTATAGTGAGTACATAAAAATGAGATAATATGATACGTTTCCCAGATTTAGAGGGTAAAGTTGAGGTTTAGCGGAAAGATCATAGATCCAAGGATTCATTCTGCTTTGTGTCTTGAGTAAACACTGGTGATGGTTGTGAACTGGGGAATTGAAGGCCCTTGTCACACCAGGTCAGTTGTCAGCCGTTGAAACTTAAGCCGTTTGATTGGCTGTTCAATGAAATGAATCTTAGCAAACCAGCCAAATTTTTTTCCACACAACATACTGATTTGCCATTTTTCTTTTTTTTTCCACAATAGAGCAGCTGGCTATATATATATATATATATTAGTGCTGTCAAAAATGTCGCATTATTAACGCGTTAACTTGACTCAATTTTAACGGCGATAATTTGTTTATCGCGAGATTAACGCTCCGTGACATGATGTAGGTTTTTCATAAGCTTTTGAAACTGCCAGGAACTTGGAACAGAGACTTCGCTTAGAAAACCGATAGCAGCTAGACTGTGATGCCGCGCCCCGCACAGCCAGAGTCCTCTGCCCTCCTCCCCCCAAAGAACCAGCGCGGGCAGGGCGCGATAGTAGAGATGGGATTTATGGCTCTTTGATGGGATCCGCATCTTTTTGATCCGTTCTTTGAAAAGAGCCGTTCAAAGGACTGGCTCATTTGGCTCTTTTTAAATATTTATTCAGTTTTAAGAAGACAGCGTCTAAAGAAGCCAGATCCCTCTGAACTGTAAACTCAATGCTATCCCAGAAATCCTTCCTGTAATATGCAAATTTGGCCGCCTCTGATTGGACAGCGCGACGCATCAACAGGCAGAAAGTGTAAAAGTACAAAATGTGTTAAGTGAGCTGAAACAGTAAAGATCAGATTCAATGCAATATTTATCAACGAACAACTTAAAGTTAATATAATAGTGTACTTTATATTATAATCAAGCATGTCAAGCCTACTGTCACTGTGTAACCTGTCTCTCTGAGTTGTAGACTAACTCAAGCAGTAGATCACTTCACTCATGGTTCTCTTGCTAGCCCCACGCCTCGGGACGAAGAGCCACGGTGCTCGGCTTAGGTTTCACTTTGCAGTGGCTGTGTCAAGACGTGTTATGCTTTGCAATAAAAAAAAAAAAAACAACATTGGTACAAAGCAAGCCCATTCACTTTTTTATGCTGATAAGAGAATTACACTGGTTTTTCATGTGACAAAAATGTGCGATTAAATTGCGATTAATCGCGAGTTAACTATGATAGTCGCGACATTAATCGCGATTAAATATTTTAATCGCTTGACAGCACTAATATATATATTTTTTTACAATTTGGCCATGCAGACCATTTAAATTCTAAGCAGGCTCTTTCAAGTCAGCATGAGCTATTATGTATGAGTCTATTAGTGCTGTCAACACAAATAAACTAAGTATATATCGAAGAAATAACAACGAGTTTGGTAGAGATTCTATTTTATTAATATTTTTATTAGGAGGCAAGGCACATCAAAACAGGAAACAATGTCAAATCAACATTCAGTACCACACCATCCCTGCACAACAATCTACAAAATACACCTACCAATACCACAGAAATACTGTGCATCTCGATGAATTAAGAGAAAGGCATACAGTCTACCTCTTAGGATTTTTTTTTTACAAACAAGAACAAGACATTACACAATTCAAAGAAAATAAAAATAATAAATAAATAAATAACGAAGTTCTATTACGTAATAATTAAATACTAAAGCTGCACAGTACAAATAAAACCAAAAGGCAAAAAAAAAAACCCTAAAATAAATAGATAAATAAATAAAAAGGGAGAGAGAGGGTCCGTCAGTTAGGGGGCAGAGACTGGAGAGAGTGGAAGAATGTAAGAAAGGGAAGCCACTTGTTATAAAATTTAGCAGAGTTACCGTTCACTGAATATCTGATCTTTTCCAACTTTAGAAAAGACATGACGTCATTGAGCCACTGACTACTCGAGGGAGCTAGAGATTCTATTTTAAACAGTTTCTCAATTCCAGGAACTCATAGAGCCCGCGGAAAAAAAAAATAACCGATTTGTCCTGTCCCTGAAACTGAACTGGGTATTGCTTCACGGTAGTAGCAAGTTAGCACTGAACCTGAATCATTCAGTGTTCATTTGCTGGTTGTACATCTTCCTGTAAGTTATTCTTCTCGTGTGCTGAACAGATAGTTGGAGTTTGTGTGTGTAAAAATCTTAACCCGCACAATAAATATAACATGACAAAAATAGTACAGCACTAAAACCGTACCAGCTGGCTCCACCACAAAACTGGGAAGTCGGGCACCACTGTGAGCTGCTGGGAACATTTTCTCTGGCAACCACAATTCAGTGACATCTTAAGTAGTCATGTGACTTCAGTATCTCCTGTCGTGTGATCATGCGGCTTTTGTATGTTTTTTTTATTTTTTATTTTGCCAGCGTTACTTCCTCTCACACATACTGATGGTGTTTGGATGAACATTGAAATGTCTTGTTTGGTTTTCTTTGAACAGTCCAGCGACTTCAATACAATTTTAAACATTTTACCTGGATGTCTTAAAACAAACTTAGATAGACAGCATTATTGGTACTGATATTGGGACACCATTCTGACATGCTATTTAGTACATTAGTATGCCATTTTTTGGACATAGTAGGCCCAACTTAATACCCAGTACAGTGCATTTAGACCGTCTTTGCTTATATAAGCTCCCTGAAGACAGCTATCTTATAGTGATTTTCTACTTATCAAGGGTTTCCCAGGAAGCACAGGCACACAAGGAAAACCAGGACACATGGGAGAACAGGTGACTACAATATCATATGAATCATCTTTTTACATAATATTCTTACTTTACTTGTGAAGTTTTGGAATTATCCAAAAATTTAACTCCTCAAACTATATACCTGATAGGGAGAACCTGGAGTGAAAGGCCCCCCAGGACCCAGTGCAAAGCCTGGACCTCCAGTGAGTGTTAGGTTTAGATATAATATTTATTTTTTCAAGGAGAATCTGCTCTAAAGAGTTACAGTGGGGCAAAAAAGTATTTAGTCAGCCACCAATTGTGCAAGTTCTCCCACTTAAAAAGATGAGAGAGGCCTGTAATTTTCATCATAGGTACACTTCAACTATGAGAGACAGAATGGGGGGAAAGAATCCAGGAAATCACATTGTAGGATTTTTAATGAATTAATTGGTAAATTCCTCGGTAAAATAAGTAGTAATAGTACTTTATTGTCACCATACAAGTACAGTGAGATGTCGTTTAGAAACAGCCCACAGATGCCCATAAAATAATAAATAAATTAAGTACTTCAAACAATATAGGTACTGTACATCAATATTTAAAATATATATAGAAAATATAAGATACACAATAAATATATACAATCAAATGTACTGGTAAGGTTGGAAGTGATGATATAAAATTAAGATAAATAATAAATAGGTGCAGGGTTCAGGTATTCACTGACCAAGTTAGCAGCGCAGTAGAGGTAGATTAATGTTGGTATGGGACACATACCCCCCCCACACACACGCACACACACACACAGTTGGTAAGTTAAAAATAGAGGTATAAATAGTAATAGTAATAAGTAAGGTGCAAGTGAGTCATCATATTACATTACAAAGCTGTGGCCACAGAATGCAGTATAGTTACCCAGACCAATGCACAGGGTATTATTGCACAGTCCCCACTACACAGTCCAGGAAAGCAGGGGTCAGTATCAGTAATGTCCTAGTACAGTGATCACACTATTGGACAGACAGTGATCACACTATTGGACAGACATCCCCCCTACCCCCACCCCACACACACGCAAACAAGTCACCTTGGTCACCTACAAACAAGCAAGATTTCTGGCTCTCACAGACCTGTAACTTCTTCTTTAAGAGGCTCCTCTGTCCTCCACTCGTTACCTGTATTAATGGCACCTGTTTGAACTCGTTATCAGTATAAAAGACACCTGTCCACAACTTCAAACAGTCACACTCCAAACTCCACTATGGCCAAGACCAAAGAGCTGTCAAAGGACACCAGAAACAAAATTGTAGACCTGCACCAGGCTGGGAAGACTGAATCTGCAATAGGTAAGCAGCTTGGTGTGAAGAAATCAACTATGGGAGCAATTATTAGAAAATGGAAGACATACAAGACCACTGATAATCTCCCTCAATCTGGGGCTCCACACAAGCTCTCACCCCGTGGGGTCAAAATGATCACAAGAACGGTGAGCAAAAATCCCAGAACCACATGGGGGGAACTAGTGAATGACCTGCAGAGAGCTGGGACCAAAGTTACAAAAGCTACCATCAGTAACACACTATGCCGCCAGGGACTCAAATCCTGCAGTGCCAGACGTGTCCCCCTGCTTAAGCCAGTACATGTCCAGGCCCGTCTGAAGTTTGCTAGAGAGCATTTGGATGATCCAGAAGAGGATTGGGAGAATGTCATATGGTCAGATGAAACCAAAATAGAACTTTTTGGTAAAAACTCAACTTGTTGTGTTTGGAGGAGAAAGAATGCGGAGTTGCATCCAAAGAAGACCATACCCACTGTGAAGCATGGGGGTGGAAACATCATGCTTTGGGGCTGTTTTTCTGCAAAGGGACCATGATAACTGATCCGTGTAAAGGAAAGAATGAATGGGGCCATGTATCGTGAGATTTTGAGTGAAAACTTCCTTCCATCAGCAAGGGCATTGAAGATGAAACGTGGCTGGGTCTTTCAGCATGACAATGATCCCAAACACACCGCCCGGGCAATGAAGGAGTGGCTTTGTAAGAAGCATTTCAAGGTCCTGGAGTGGCCTAGCCAGTCTCCAGATCTCAACCCCATAGAAAATCTTTGGAGGGAGTTGAAAGTCCGTGTTGCCCAGCGACAGCCCCAAAACATCACTGCTCTAGAGGAGATCTGCATGGAGGAATGGGCCAAATTACCAGCAACAGTGTGTGAAAACCTTGTGAAGACTTACAGAAAACATTTGACCTCTGTCACTGCCAACAAAGGGTATATAACAAAGTATTGAGATGAACTTTTGTTATTGACCAAATACTTATTTTCCACCATAAATTGCAAATAAATTCTTTAAAAATCAGACAATGTGATTTCCTGGATTCTTTCCCCCCCATTCTGTCTCTCATAGTTGAGGTATACCTATGATGAAAATTACAGGCCTCTCTCATCTTTTTAAGTGGGAGAACTTGCACAATTGGTGACTGACTAAATACTTTTTTGCCCCACTGTATATATAGTGAATATATGGACATGTATGACCCATTTTGTTTCTGTTTAAAGGGTCCAGCTGGCCCAGTTGGAGAGAGAGGCCCTCCAGGACCACAAGTGAGATTCATAACATAATCACCATAGAGATTACAATGTGCTTTAATGCTTTATAATGCAGATGAGGAACTGCTTATTTGTAATGCAAATGAGTGTACAGGGTCTTTCACTTTTATATTCTCATCACTCATTGCATCTCCTCAGGGCCGACAAGGAAATCATGGACCTCAAGGAATAGACGGAGCACGTGTAAGTCATATTTATGGAATATTTTTCTTTTTCTTACTGTATGCTTAGCTTATCTAGCTCACTATAATGTTTTCTTATTGTTTCTTTTTTAAAATATGATTGATTTTTCTTCACTGTACCCATCAATTGGCACTAAAAACACACATGAAATAAAATAAAACTTTCACCTTGTACCAGAGTATTATATTTTCAAAAAATGGCACAGGGAATAGTGCTCTTCTGCCTGAAAATGCTGGGAGAAATGCACCACTTCAGTCTTCATAAACACTTGAAATTTTGCCTTCGTTTCTTAGCCATTTTATAAAGGAGACTTGAAAATGGAACAGCCTTTAGGAACAACTCGTGTCTTTAACTCAGCTGCCAAGACTGCAGCCTAAAGTTATTGCTAGGGTGAACAAAACAGGTACATTTTGTTCTCGACACTTCTCATTTGTTGGTTTTTAAACGTGTCTCATTCTGATAAGACGTGTTTTATGTTATCGTAATGAGAAACAATCAGTGTCTTTGCATGCTTTATTCCGTTATTTCTGTACCCATAATGCACTGTCCATGGTGCTGAAGGAGTTGCTGATTCAAGTGCTGATGTTCTGGCACTTTGGGGTCAGTGGTGCCACTGTTTTCGGGCCAGGAACACACTTGAGAATTAACAAGGTTACGGAGAATTTGTAACAGTTGTCTCGGCAAACAGAAATCATCAAATTGTAGCACGAATGACCCCAAAATGTAAGAACAGCAACACTCGGATCAGTAAATCCACAATGGGGCTCATTTAACAAGTTGGATACAAACAAATGTAGTCATACATCGTTCAGAAGAGAATTTGCCCGAGAAAAATGTTATTCATGAATACCAAGTTGGAAAATGTTCATATCCTATGAAAGCCCCTTAGTTTGTATAAATTTAAGTATAAAGAAAACTCAAGAATGTTAACCTAGATTGATAAACTTCAAATTGTATAATTCGTGAGTTACTTCAATTTTATACATGGATTACTTTGACAAGTTTAAACCACTTATTTATTTCAGTTGCAGACTAGTGAACATTTTGTGAAAGTCATTTCATATTAATGACTTGAAAGAAAGCAATCTAAAACAAACCCATAAGACAGATAAAGTTAACCATTCAATTAGGACGAAAAATAATGGTGCCCTATAAAAGTAGAAAGTGTCCTAACCTGTCGAAGATTTAACTCCTTCTGCCCTTAAGAGGTGCTCGTTCAGCATTTAGACATCATTTTGCCATTTTCAGCTCTCTGAGGTTTGCCTTTAATAGAGATTTGTGGGTATCATTAAATGTATATCAGCCGTGTCATGAATGCAACTGGTAATTTACAGGTGATTATGATTGGCATTGAGAAACAGAAGTATGATTCACCCAGCCTCCCAAAAATATGGCAGTAGGTGGATTGGCAATCTTGTGGTAATATCACATGCAGTGTATATATTGATTTGAACACTGGGTGTGAAGCAGGAATACACTCGGGATGGGAGCCCAGTCTGTCACAAGGCACCATGCACAGACACAGTCATACATCATTCACACCTGGGGGAAAATTATCTTAGCCAGTCCACCCATTGTCATGGTTTTGTGAGGTAGAAGGAAACTGCTGTACCTGGAGGAAACCCATGCACACACATGGAGATAACATGTGAAACTCCACATAAACAATAACCCAAGATCATACCAGGGACGCTGGATCTGTGAGGCGCCACTACCACGTTTCTTTGCTAAGTCAACAAAATTTAAGCATGCTTGTCACACTCCAGTGTGACTTTATTATCCATAGAAAATATAGGTACTGGTATACATTGCTTTCTCTGTTGCAGGGTCCTCCAGGGCTGCAGGGACCTGATGGGACGATGGGAAGACCAGGGCCTGATGGCAGTAAAGGAGCTCCTGGAGATCCAGGTCCAAGAGGGCCTCCAGGTATCCCAGTAAGTCTTGCAACAATAGAAAATCGATACAACATTTCTGCTGAATAAAAATCGGACATCATGAGTGATGGTGTGTGGTCATAGTGTATTGGTGTGTTTAATAGCGTACGTGCTGAAAGTGTTGCATTATTTTTCCCCAGGGCTCTCAAGGTGAAAATGGGTTGGCTGGACCACCTGGGGAGAGAGGGGAGAAGGTGAGATTACTAAGAGCTTAAGTCCTATTAATCTTGCTCTGTTTGAATCACTTACATTAAAATGTGTGTGAACTACCAGGGAATAGTGGGTCCTCCTGGTGATATGGGGCCTTCTGGACTTGAAGGTGAACAGGTCAGATTATCAGCTCTTATAGTGTTTCCAAAAAAAATGGGGATTTTGTTGCCACTTTTCAGTAATTATGTAGTTTTGCTTTCCTTAGGGTCCACCAGGTCTAGTTGGACCAATGGGGCCAATGGGGAGAAAAGGGGATCAGGTCAGGTGATAAATATTATTTTGCAAAATTGATTAATCATTATTATACTACAGAATTTTTGGGCTTTGAGGTTCCTGATTATTCTTGGGTTTTTGTTTTGTTTTGTATTTTCGTAGGGAGAACGAGGCCTCTGTGGTAACGCTGGTCCCCAGGGACAGAAAGGAGAGAATGGTCCACAGGGTACAAAAGGTCTGCAGGGTCCATCTGGGCCACTGGGGAAAGAGGTGAATGGGGTTTTGTTTTTTTGTTTTTTCTTTCTCAGCACACTGTATCATCAAGGTTTGTGTGAATATGACATAATACTATACAAGCAAATGTTTGATGTCTGTATTCTTGTATCAATCAAGGGAGATGTTGGTAAACCTGGAGATCCTGGTGACCCTGGGCCCAAAGGGGAAAAAGTGAGCCATTCATTTTTTGTAAAGATAAACCACATCATTTGTACTGTCTCTTCTGAAAAATATGACACTCAATACATATTAAGGCCTTTGGGGTTGGTGTGGCTTTTTTTTTTTCTTCCAGGGTGAAAAAGGGCATCAAGGGAGGGCTGGTTTAGATGGGCCCTGGGGAACTGTAGGAGAAAGAGGAGAGAGGGGACCGAAAGGGGACAAGGGCAACATTGGCCGTCTGGTGAGAGCAAAAATACCATAGATGTGCTCGTTTAACTGCAGAAACGGTGTCTTACATTTATAAGGAGATAATTTTGTCCACCTTATCCTCAGGGTGAGCCAGGTCTTATGGGTGGAGTTGGATTTGGTGGGTTGAAAGGACTTCCTGTGAGTGGATTTTTTTATTTAATTTGCAGAAGTTAAGATTATTTTGAAACAACGTAATTGATAATTAACAATTTTGCCAAGTTGATCTTAACATAATCTTTTCTTTTACCAAGGGTCAAACAGGTCCACCAGGGCCAGTAGGTGCAAATGGACCACCAGGGTACAAGGTACTAAATTTATTTTACATGCCATCCTGAAATCTATGTATATAACCAATAGGTTTAGCCACATGACAGTGCTGTCAGGAATCTCCACTGGAAATTAAGTTGATTGTTTTTTTCCTCAAATGCCATAAAAATGTGCTGCTGCACAAAACTAAATCATACACTTTATGAAAAAAAAGTATTAAGAAGTGTTGACACTTTTTGTACAACCCCGATTCCAAAAAAGTTAGGACAAAGTACAAATTGTAAATAAAAACGGAATGCAATAATTTACAAATCTCAAAAACTGATATTGTATTCAGAACAGAACATAGACAGCATATCAAATGTCGAAAGTGAGACATTTTGAAATTTCATGCCAAATATTGGCTCATTTGAAATTTCATGACAGCAACACATCTCAAAAAAGTTGGGACAGGGGCAATAAGAGGCTGGAAAAGTTAAAGGTACAAAAAAGGAACAGCCGGAGGACCAAATTGCAACTCATTAGGTCAATTGGCAATAGGTCATTAACATGACCGGGTATAAAAAGAACATCTTGGAGTGGCAACGGCTCTCAGAAGTAAAGATGGGAAGAGGATCACCAATCCCCCTAATTCTGCACCGACAAATAGTGGAGCAATATCAGAAAGGAGTTCGACAGTGTAAAATTGCAAAGAGTTTGAACATATCATCATCTACAGTGCATAATATCATCAAAAGATTCAGAGAATCTGGAAGAATCTCTGTGCGTAAGGGTCAAGGCTGGAAAACCATACTGGGTGCCCGTGATCTTCGGGCCCTTAGACAGCACTGCATCACATGCAGGCATGCTTCTGTATTGGAAATCACAAAATGGGCTCAGGAATATTTCCAGAGAACATTATCTGTGAACACAATTCACCGTGCCATCCGCCGTTGCCAGCTAAAACTCTATAGTTCAAAGAAGCAGCCGTATCTAAACATGATCCAGAAGCACAGACGTCTTCTCTGGGCCAAGGCTCATTTAAAATGGACTGTGGCAAAGTGGAAAACTGTTCTGTGGTCAGACGAATCAAAATTTGAAGTTCTTTATGGAAATCAGGGACGCCGTGTCATTTGGACTAAAGAGGAGAAGGACGACCCAAGTTGTTATCAGCGCTCAGTTCAGAAGCCTGCATCTCTGATGGTATGGGGTTGCATTAGTGCGTGTGGCATGGGCAGCTTACACATCTGGAAAGACACCATCAATGCTGAAAGGTATATCCAGGTTCTAGAGCAACATATGCTCCCATCCAGACGACGTCTCCTTCAGGGAAGACTTTGCATTTTCCAACATGACAATCCCAAACCACATACTGCATCAATTACAGCATCATGGCTGCGTAGAAGAAGGGTCCGGGTACTGAACTGGCCAGCCTGCAGTCCAGATCTTTCACCCATAGAAAACATTTGGCGCATCATAAAACGGAAGATACGACAGAAAAGACCTAAGACAGTTGAGCAACTAGAATCCTACATTAAACAAGAATGGGTTAACATTCCTATCCCTAAACTTGAGCAACTTGTCTCCTCAGTCCCCAGACGTTTACAGACTGTTGTAAAGAGAAAAGGGGATGTCTCACAGTGGTAAACATGGCCTTGTCCCAACTTTTTTGAGATGTGTTGTTGTCATGAAATTTAAAATCACCTAATTTTTCTCTTTAAATGATACATTTTTTCAGTTTAAACATTTGATATATCATCTGTGTTCTATTTTGAATAAACTATGGAATTTTGAAACTTCCACATCGTTGCATTCCATTTTTATTTACAATTTGTACTTTGTCCCAACTTTTTTGGAATCGGGGTTGTACATCCTTTGTTCCTTCTGATGTGTATCTTTAACCCTGGGAAAATGTATGCAGTGTAACATCAATTTCATGAATTTTATGAACATAATTAGACCTCAAGGACCACTGAAGTTGCTTTCAGAGTACATTTCTATTGACTCTACCTTTTAGAGGAAAAATGGACCTACACAGAACTTTAGATAATGAAGCATTTCATGAATCTTGCTTGTAACTCACTCACTCACCCAGGTAGATTGTCTGTCCGTCTGTCTGTCACTCACTCACTCACTCACTCACTCACTCACTCACTCAGGTAGATTCTCACTCACTCACTCACTCACTCACTCACTCACTCACTCACTCAGGTAGATTATCTCTCACTCACTCACTCACTCACTCACTCACTCACTCACCCAGGTAGACTATCTCCTCCCTCCCTCAGGTAGATTATCACTCACTCACTCACCCAGGTAGATTATCTCTCACTCACTCACTCACTCAGGTAGCTTATCACTCACTCACTCACTCACTCACTCACTCACTCAGGTAGATTATCTCTCTCTCTCTCACTCACTCACTCACTCACTCACTCAGGTAGATTATCTCTCACTCACTCACTCACTCACTCACTCACTCACTCACTCACTCAGTCAGGTAGATTATCACTCACTCACTCACTCACTCACTCACTCACTCACTCACTCACTCACTCACTCAGGTAACTTATCACTCACTCACTCACTCACTCACTCACTCACTCACTCACTCACCCAGGTAGATTATCTCTCACTCACTCACTCACTCACTCACTCACTCACTCACTCAGGTAGATTATCTCTCTCTCACTCACTCACTCACTCAGGTAGATTATCTCTC
>NC_083580.1:16055596-16155596 GCF_027579695.1 Neoarius graeffei
ACCCACAAAGGTCCAGGTAGTTACAATCCATTTATGTAACGTAAATCATTTTCAAATGTACATCATATCCATATTTCCTGCTGAAGCACATATAAACATACTAAAGACACAAATATGCACCTTTGATTAAGGGGTAGTACCACCCCAGTAATAACTAAAGGCAGTTTAGTACGGTAGGCCTACTATTTCTTTGACAGTGGTGGCTGAATGATCTGAATAATTTTGGTGGATTATTTCCAGCAGTGATTAAAATCACAAAAATAAAACCCT
The DNA here is from genome assembly GCF_027579695.1 of Neoarius graeffei. NCBI lineage: Eukaryota > Metazoa > Chordata > Actinopteri > Siluriformes > Ariidae > Neoarius > Neoarius graeffei. Next base: position 16,055,867 of record NC_083580.1, read on the forward strand.
CCACCCATTGCTGTACAGAGAGACTGGTCAGCAGACTGGCTGATAATATATATATATATATATATATATCTGAATTAAAATAACACCATTTTGCAGTTAAAAAAACCACAAATCAATAACCAATACGGATTGATATCTCGGTTTGTACAATAAAGACTGCACAAATTACCGTACAAGTGTGATTCTTTGCACAAGAATACTGAGCCACCAACAATTTCATTAATCTAATACGAACTCAACACGCCTATTCACAGACCCATCACTGACTGCATGACAATATCACATAATATTAGAGATGTTTCTTTTGGATTATTTGCATTTAATGGGTTAAAACCAAGGCATAGGGTTGTGTCTAGATCCCTGGTGAATTAATGAACATATTGTGCACATTTGAATTTTCCATGCTAGTTGTAAATAGTAGCACCCACCTGATACCTCAGGAAGCTAAGCAGTGTCTACAAATAGGAAGTAGTCTGTATAGGCCAATCAATTCCAGTGGCCCATATGGGCTCTGACAGTGATATGACATGTACTCTGTACTGATCATGCAAGCTGATTGCAGGCACATCAGATGTACCATGGGCACGTATGTTTGCTTTCATCATCCCAGATAGGTGGTGCTGTTGTGCAACAGGGGAAAAACATTTGACATATTTCAAATATGTCTAGTCGGCCGTATTCACACAAACAGTAGCGGAAAGTATATTGCACAAATCCAGAAACAGTCCAACTCAAGATCACAACACGACCGTCCAACCAGTGTCACATTAAATGTACGTGTGATGCAGTAAAGACTCATCAATATAAGAGTAATAAAATGACAATACACATATAAAATATAAGGATGTACTGAAGTAATGTAGTAGACTTAAAACCCAAACGAACAGAAAAAGGGCATAGAATACAGCACAGGCCCCTGGAAATAATATATCACTTCTTTTTCCATGTCTCAGGTTGAGATATATTGGGTTTGCACACAAGAACACCAAATCTATTTATAACCCTGATGTTAAAAAGCAATACCTTTCAGTGCTCTAACACCGACATGCTGAGGACTAAGGCTGAGCTTTTAAGCCCAAGGGGGAGTCTTGCTGCATCCAGACGCAGAGAACTCGGCTGCGAAGCATATTTTTGGATTTCTTTATTCTTTATTATCTGTTCCTCAGCAATACAGGGCCTCTGTTCAATGGAAATAAAGACAGAAGGAGTAGAAACATGAAACCAAAGGATGTAGTCCTGGTTTCTTTCTTCTCCTTTGTGCTTCTTTTTTGGAAATAATTATTAATCACAATCACAACATGACAATTATACATTAAGTGTCACAGAAAGGTGATGATATATCAGCATGATGTTATACTATAAGGAAATCTAATGATAGTCATACTATACTGCTGATAGTACTGACAATGATGTCACAAAATATATTATTTCCAGGTCTAGTACTTGATCATTTCTATTTCATTCATGTGCAAATCTTTAATAGGCATTAACAATGTGGGAACCGTACATTTTGATTTATGTGTCATGACTGAAGAAGAAGAAGCCTTTATTTGTCACATGTACACAAGCACAGTGAAATTCATCTTCTGCATTTGACCCATCATAAGAAGTGAACACACACACATGCATACCCAGAGCAGCTATGCTACAGCACCCAGGGTTAGATACCTTGCTCAAGGGCACTTCAGCCACGATACAGAGGAAGAAGAAAGTGCTATTCATGCATGCAACTTCCCTTAACATTTTTCCTGCTGGTCCCAGGAATTGAACCAGTAACCGTTTGGGCCCAAGGCTGCTTCTCTAACCTTCAGGCCATGGCTACGCCCATGAAACAGTTCTCAGCACTGATATCACGTAAATGAAAAATATCAGGGCCAGTCAAATGACTGAAAATGAAAATGCAACATACTGTAAATTCGAAGACAAATGTTCAATTTGTAGTGGCAAAAGGACAAACGTAGGCCTACCGCTGCTCAAGTGTTTTCAGTAGCCCCTTCTACTGCTACCTTAAAAATGACACACTTCTGTAACACTGATTTCAACTTTAAAAAAAAAAAAAAAATCTTCATTTTCCCCACCCTCATATTTTTGTTTCTATACTTATTGAAATGAAATAACTAAATGAAAGCAGACTAGCATTTTCAGAGCTCCTTCTTTGTCAGTTAACAATTGCCCTGAGTGGACGAATACAATTCACAATTTTGTAATGGAAGATTTTCCATAAAGCCATGCAAAACCCACTTCTGTCAAATTACAGTCCCAAATTTCAGCTCTGCATGCTGTTCACAGAAAAGACCCTGACTGTGTGTACACGCACAAATGTTTGACGTTTTGTTTTCATTTTCCCAAATCAGGTCTGACTCTTATAACGGCTCAGGGTATGCGCTTGCAAAAAAAAAAAAAAATTCCTTTCTCTGGAATCTCAATTCCTGTCAGTGAAACTGGCCTTGCAGTGTTTGGTCTGTAACATTCAGGCCTTGAGAATAATAAAATGAACTGATGGAGCAGAGCACAGGATGAACAGAACACCCTGACATGTATTGAGTCTAACAGAACTCACTGTCATTACATTACACACAAAAAAAGGGTGAAAATGGATGATGGTGGAGAGAGAGAGAGAGACCTAAATGAGTAAGAACGAGAAGGAAAACTTGAGAGAAGAAAGAACAGGGAAAGAAAATGAAAGACATGCTAACTATTTATTAATTATCCTCGCAATGCCTGAAAACTTGAAAATCTTCTGCCGAGAAATAAAAGGAAAAGTGAATTATTTTTTTTGGAAGGAAGTGCAGTTCTTTATGTTCCTTTCCTCTCTAAAACCTAACCTGGATCAGGAGTGACTGATTGTGAGGAGCGTCTGACTTGCCAGTTCACTCGTATGAACACCTGCAGCTGCTGCAGCTGCAAGGAACACTCAGGGAAAAAAAATGGAGGAATAAACCTCAGTTAATTTGCTTTGATATGGAAGGAGATTGGGTTACACTGCATTCCTCAGGACTGAAATTGCACCCCCTTTGTTTTAGTCTATCCTAATTATCCTTTTGCCCACCTCTCTGTTTTCAGCACTAGTGCCCCCTGGTGGCTTCTGTTATTAACCCTCTGTTCTGATTTTTTTTATTTTTTATTGGGGGTGGGGTGTTGTTTTGAGTGGAATGATGCTAAAATTGTTTATCCAACACAAAGCTATGGACTTGTCTCAGTGTATGTCATTAATATTATGCAATTTATGCGGAGGTCGTCTCGGCCTAAGAACAGCAACATGAAATAAAAATGACTGGTGTTTGGAAATATATACTGTATATATTAAAAAGGCAATTTCATTTTAGTCACGGTTACTTTTTCTACATCACTTATTTACAAAGAAACAGAGATACATCTGCAATCAGGAGAATTCACAAGCAAGAGAAAGACTTTTGGGTCTCGTTTTCCATCAATATTGAGATAATGAGTCTTTCTATAATACATAAAAAATACATTCTGCAATTGTAAAATACTTTGAACTTGAGGGTTAAAGGGATACGTGGAGGAGTGTGTGTGCGTGTGAGAGAGAGAGAGAGAGAGAGAGAGAGAGAGACTGAACATTGAGCAGATGGTACAGTGGTTAGTACAGGTGCTTCTTGGAAAGAAACACACACAAATATGTAGCCAGAGTTCAAGCACAGGTCAAACATCTCATTGGAATATTTTGTACAAAAAACAACAACAGCAAAAAGAAAAGCAGAAAAAGGAACATAATGTATGATTGGGTGAAACTAATGTGTTATTATGAGGGACTGCAGCTGAGAATGAAAAGGAGCTTAGCAAGATATTTCAGATGTTTAGTCATAATCTGGTGTCAACGCATTCCAGTGCCATGCCAAAATATCCTACTGACTTCCTGAGCTAAGTTGTCATGTGAATGCATTCTTAATGGGGATTATGTGTAATAATATCACATGTAATAAAATAATCACATTTTCAAGTCCAAGAGGGGGGCGGCACGGTGGTGTAGTGGTTAACGCTGTTGCTTCACAGCAAGAAGGTCCTGGGTTCGAGCCCCGTGGCGGGCGAGGGCCTTTTTGTGTGGAGTTTGCATGTTCTCCCCGTGTCCGCGTGGGTTTCCTCCGGGTGCTCCAGTTTCCCCCACAGTCCAAAGACATGCAGGTTAGGTTAACTGGTGACTCTAAATTGAGCGTAGGTGTGAATGTGAGTGTGGGTGGTTGTCTGTGTCTATGTGTCAGCCCTGTGATGACCTGGCGACTTGTCCAGGGTGTACCCCGCCTTTCGCCCGTAGTCAGCTGGGATAGGCTCCAGTTTGCCTGCGACCCTGTAGAAGGATAAAGCAGCTAGAGATAATGAGATAAGATGAGAAGTCCAAGAGAAAATGCTAATTGCTATCTCTCTGTTTGTTTCTTTGTTTTTTCGAAAGAGGAGCAAGAGGACATCGTCAAAAGAGAAACATGTGGTCATGGGAAGACACGAACACACACTTGGTATATCATAATTTAATTCAAAAATCAGTTTTTATACCAAAGGAAATACATTTACACATACCGTTTTCACACCTCACGCATACATTTAGGGGACCAAGCACTGCTCAGAACCCTCTCATTAATTTAGCTTTTATTTGTTTGTTTGCATTTTCAAGTGTCTATTTTTTTTCCCAATTTCAAATTTCTTATTTTGCAAATGAAAAAACTTAATATCTTTAGTTTGACACAGAAACATGGTAAAAATGAAAATTATCATTTTCCCCTTCTCCAAAATGTAGTCAATCAACTAAAACGTGTTCGATGTCTGAAGATCATGTCTTTATTTTTTCCCAATATAATGTCCAGGGGGCGGCATGGTGGTGTAGTGGTTAGCACTGTTGCCTCACAGCAAGAAGGTCCGGGTTCGAGCCCCGTGGCTGGCGAGGGCCTTTCTGTGTGGAGTTTGCATGTTCTCCCCGTGTCCGCGTGGGTTTCCTCCGGGTGCTCCAGTTTCCCCCACAGTCCAAAGACATGCAGGTTAGGTTAACTGGTGACTCTAAATTGACCGTAGGTGTGAATGTGAGTGTGAATGGTTGTCTGTGTCTATGTGTCAGCCCTGTGATGACCTGGCAACTTGTCCAGGGTGTACCCCGCCTTTCGCCCATAGTCAGCTTGGATAGGCTCCAGCTTGCCTGGGACCCTGTAGAACAGGATAAAGTGGCTACAGATAATGAGATGAGATGAGATAATCTCCAGGGTAATGGAAGTAACAAGTAAGAAAAACTTATAAACTCCAGATTAGCCGGGTTTCCATTAACCTGCTTAATGTGCACTTTGAAATTGAACTAAAAAAGAGTGAATTTCAAAAAAATATTGCAAAAATGTTTATACACTCAAATGAGGCGGCTTTTCAGATGATTTGACCAAAGCAATCAATCCATCCATCCATCCATCCATCCATTATCTGTAGCCGCTTATCCTGTTCTACAGGGTCGCACGCAAGCTGGAGCCTATCCCAGCTGACTACGGGCGAAAGGCGGGGTACACCCTGGACAAGTCACCAGGTTATCGCAGGGCTGACACATAGACACAGACAACCATTCACACTCACATTCACATCTACGGTCAGTTTAGAGCCACCAATTAACCTAACCTGCATGTCTTTGGACTGTGGGGGAAACCGGAGCACCCGGAGGAAACCCACGCAGACACGGGGAGAACATGCAAACTCCACACAGAAAGGCCCTCGCCAGCCACGAACCCGGACCTTCTTGCTGTGAGGCAACAGTGCTAACCACTACACCACCATGCTGCCCTTGACCAAAGCAATATTTCACAAAATTGAAAAGGAAACACTTTTTTCACATTTGATTAAACACTACCACGGCTATTGTGGTGGATGCAATTGAAATCCTGTCTCAAATATCAGTTCTTGAAGATCTGAATGACTATCACAAGAGGAGAAAACGCAGCTTTAATGGCACAACATCACTCGGTAGAAAAACAGATCATTCACAATTGTGTTTTGTTGAAATTGCTTTTATTTTCACAATCTATCTGGCATATCACTACAGTGACAAGGCCACTCTGACAGCTTCAGTCATCAAAGTCTCTCGGGAAGAATTACAGTAGTGGTTTCCTGTTGCCTTCTACTGGATTATTATAGAGGTTTTCTCCTCTCATTCACACACACACCTATGGACAATTTAAAGTAGCCAGTTAACCTAAGCATATGTCTTTGGACTGTGGGGGAAACCAGACCACCCAGATGAAATCCACACAGACGCAGGGAGAACATGCAAACTGCACACAGAAAGGCCCCCGTTGGCCACTGGGCTCAAACCCCAAACCGTCTTGCCGTGAGACGACAATGCTAACCAACTGCACCACCGTACTGCCATTTTCACAACAGAACAGTAAAAGTATCCAAGTTCAAGGTTTTTAATTTGTCATTTCAACTATATAGAGTTGGTACAGTACACAGTTAAAATGAAACAGCATTTCTCCAGGACCATGATGCTACATTAAACATCACAGTTTAACGTGCACCAAGTGCACCGAGTGCAAATATTGCAGACAATAAACTACACACAATATAAAGTGCAAACATCGACAACATAAAGTACAGACAACAAGGATAGTGCAAAAACGACAACTAGCGCAAACAGACAGTACATTGCCAACCAGTACGTGTTACTGTTAATGTGCAGAAAGTTGAGTGTGCGTTTTGAGGTAGTATATGTAAAAAGAAATAAATAGATGTGAACATTGTGTACGTGAGAAGTGTTATAAACATTGTAAAAAAGTGATAGTGCATTACTGTTTATTGTACAAAGACTGCAGTTGGAGTGGTGTGATCAACAGTCCATCAGTCCAGGTTCTCAAAGTTGAGGAGTCTGATGGCATGTAGAAAGAAACTGTTACAAAGCCTGGCTGTGAAGGCTTGGATGCTTTGACACCTTTTTCCAGATGGCAGGAGGGTGAAGAGATTGTGTGAGAGGTGCGTGGGGTCATCCACCGCAATGGAAACCTGGTTACGGTCATTGTGCAAACTGTATAGTTAAATTTCACACTCATCTGTAAAACTATGCTAACTGGTAAGTAGTCTATGTAAACCAGCTTTGTATACGTGGTTTCTGACACTACCACACAACCATGACAGAAGGATGTGGCATTGTTAGAAGTAGCTGGGCTCCTGAGTGGCCTCCTAATGTTGCATAAGTTTGAAAAGATGAGGTCGGCTTTACCCTTCCTGGTTGGAGGCTGTCGTTTGAGAGTTGGTGGGTAGCTGGTGGGTAGGAATTGGCCATATTAGCCAGATCCCTGATCAAATTGGGGAAAAATCCACCCCCCCCCAAAAAAAACACAAAAAACCCAGACATAGTAGCCGACATCTTGCCAATATCAGACTTAAGTAAGAGGTGGGGCAAAAAGATTGACAACGGAGTCATACACTATGTAAGAAAAATTAATGAGGCAAACTTGACACAGGTGGCACTGTGGTGTAGTGGTTAGCGCTGTCGCCTCACAGCAAGAAGGTCCGGGTTTGAGCCCCGTGGCCAGCGAGGGCCTTTCTGTGCGGAGTTTGCATGTTCTCCCCGTGTCCGTGTGGGTTTCCTCCGGGTGCTCCGGTTTCCCCCACAGTCCAAAGACATGCAGATTAGGTTAACTGGTGACTCTAAATTGACCGTTGGTGTGAATATGAGTGTGAATGGTTGTCTGTATATATGTGTCAGCCCTGTGATGACCTGGCGACTTGTCCAGGGTGTACCCCGCCTTTCACCCGTAGTCAGCTGGGAGAGGCTCCAGCTTGCCTGCGACCCTGTAGAACAGGATAAAGCGGCTAGAGATAATGAGATGAGATGTTAGGGGAGACCTGTATACCGACAGTTGCGGTCAGAAGTTTACATACAGTGATATGAATGTCATCTTGGATATGAATGTCATGGCAATATTTGGGCTTTCAGTAATTTCTTTGAACTGTTCTTTTTCTGCGGCAGAATGATTGTACAGCATACATCTTTAATTAAAAAAAGCACTAGCATTTGGTGCACAAGTTTTAATTTTCTTTGGGTTTTCTGAAATAAACACAGGATCAAAATTATACACACAGAGTCAAAATTATACATACAGCACACCTAATATTTGGGTGAAAGGTCTCTTCGCAAGATTCACCTTGACTAAACATTTTTGTTTGCTATAAACAAGCTTCTGGCAGGATTCATGACTCTTCATGGTAGAATTGGTAGAGTTCAATTACTTTTTTTTTCTTGGCATGGACTCGACTTATAAGCACGGGCCATATATTTTTAATAGGGTTGAAGTCAGGATTTGTTTTAAGCTTAATGTTAGCCTGCTTTATCCTTCACAACCAGCTCTGATGCGTGTTTGGGTTCATTGTCCTGTTGTAACTCCCAAGTCGTGCTCAAGTTTCTGATGGTTTATGCTGAAGAATTCTGAGGTCGTCCTCCTTCCTCATTATTCCATCCACTTTGTGCAATGAACCAGTTCTACTGGCAGCAAAACATCCCCAGAGCATGATGATCCTACCACCACCACCAGCTGGTACAGTGTCTCTCTGTACATGGTGGTTATAGTGGCCAAACAACTCAATCTTTGTCTCATCTGACCATACAGTTATCCTCCAGAAGGCTTTTTCTTTGTGCGTGTGGTCAGCTTCAAACTTTAGTTAAGCTTGAAGGTGTCAATTTTGGAGCAGGGGGTTATTTCTTGGATAGCAGCCTCTTAGTCCATAGTGATCTGAACTGCAGACAGTGATCCATCAGCTTCCAGTTCATGGCAGGGCTGTGCCATGGTGATTCCCAGGTTGTTCCTGACCATCCAAACCAATTTCCTTTCAGCTGAGGGTGACAGTTTGGGTTTTCTTGAAGCAAAGTGGCTTGGCAAAGTGACTACACCTCACAATAACTTGCATACAATTGTTTGAACTGATCTTGGGATTTGCAGTTGTTTAGAAATGGCTCTAAGAGACATTCCAGAGTTGTGTATATCTGCGATCCTCTTTCTCAGATCTGCACTGGGCTCCTTGGACTTTCCCATTTTACTGTGTGTTGGTCAATCCAATGAGTGCTGTAAACAAACCTTTTTTATGAAGGCACAGGGAAGCTACCAGCTGTAGTCAATCATGAACACTAACAGGAAGTTAAGAGACCTTGGCCTTGGCAAGATAAAATACATTTTGGAAGTTTCAGCACCTCTGTATTAAAAATCTAAGTGAGCTTGTGTAAATTGTATGGTGTATGTATAATTTTGACCCTGTGTTGGTTTCAGAAAACCCAAAGAAAATTAAAACTTGTGCACCAAATTCTAGTGTTTTTTTTTAATTAAAGATGGATGCTGTACAATCATTCTGCCACAGGAAAAGAACAGTTCAAAGAAATTTCTGAGAGTCCAAATATTGCCATGACATTCATATCCAAGATGACATTCATGTCACTGTATCTAAACTTCTGACCAAAACTGTAGGTACCTCGGTAAGTTTAATTCATGGGTAAGGTTCATTTATAAACAGTGACAATGTTTTAAATTGAAACATGTGCACATGTTCACCACATAATTTCAGCACCTGAAGCATTTTACCTGTAAAACCAGAATCTCTCCAATGACCTGCTGCTTTCAGATAGAGGGGGAAGGAAAAAAAAACAGAGAGAAATGTTTTTGGAAAGTGCCGCTCTCTGGATTTGGATAGAAGAATGGCACGTCTACACATGTTCACCTGCATCGCTCACTCTGCTTGAGGAAGTGAATCAAAAGTGCTCATCTTGGCCTCAAAGATACAGCTTAATTTCCTCCAACCTTTGAGGAAATGAAGCTGACACCCTCTCCCTCTGTGCCTCTTTATATAGCTATAATATCTCCCAAAATGCATAACCATAACTGCTTACTGTAACTGTATTTAAAGCAACAGGATGTCTGATTTTTGAATTTCCCTTCTTCACAGTGTGGATAAAACTGAAGGCAAAAAATGTTCCAAACCACGCTCAATAGTAAAGACATCACTGATATACTGGCATACAACTTAGTTTGGTAGTATGCAGTTTGGGATGAAGCCCAAAGCAGAAGAGATCATTATATGTGCCACTGTTATAGAGGTCTTCCAAGTATTACAGAACACACAAACATGAGCCCATTAGCTGTCTAATATGTTCTGTTTTGCGCTTTATTGTGATCCCTTAGCAGTGTTTCTGAATCAGTGATGCAACTGGCCAGTTCAAGTTTGTGAAATCAGAACACACTACAAACACAATAGGAAGAGAGCTAGCTTATGTGCTAGCTTGACACTTATGAGCTTGTTATGATCTATCAAGTCTATAGAGTGAGTGGAGTGGCAAAAAGATAATTTAAGTATAAAGGCTTCTCAGTTATATTATGATACCGACGGCTCTGTTAAGTAGTACCATAATTTTCGGAGTGGGTCATTACTTGTACTACTGATGTGATGTATAAAATTTCCAGCCAATTTGAACAGCTCTTACTGAGAGTTGTTTTCTCCCTTTAACTCAATAATGCATTTTTTTTAAATTTCCATTTTTAAGCAGGGCGGCACGGTGACGTAGTGGTTAGCACTGTCGCCTCACAGCAAGAAGGTTCTGGGTTCGAGCCCAGTGGCCGACAGGGGCCTTTCTGTGTGGGTTTGCTCCGGTTTCCCCCACAATCCAAAGACATGCAGATTAGGCTAATTGGTGGCTCGAAATTGACCGTGAGTGTGAATTGTTGTTTGTCTCTATGTGTCAGCCCTGTGATGACCTGGCAACTTGTCCAGGATGTATCCTGCCTCTCACCCATAGTCAGCTGGGATAGGCTCCAGCTTGCCTGCAACCCTGTAGAACAGGATAAAGCGGCTAGAGATAATGAGAATGAGATGAGATGAGGATAAATAGAAAACATACAAAACTGCTCTAATTTAAATTTCACACAAATTCGAATGAGCAAGAGTAATGTCGTTGAATTTTTTTTTAAAATTAAGCTGCAAAAGAAAGAATAACTTCACTACACACCTTCACTTCAGCCTTTCCAACTATTCATCTCATTTAATCTCATCTCATTATCTGTAGCTGCTTTATCCTGTTCTACAGGGTCGCAGGCAAGCTGGAGCCTATCCCAGCTGACTACGGGCGAAAGGCAGGGTACACCCTGGACAAGTCGCCAGGTCATCACAGGGCTGACACATAGACACACACAACCATTCACACTCACATTCACACCTACGGTCAATTTAGAGTCACCAGTTAACCTAACCTGCATGTCTTTGGACTGTGGGGGAAACCGGAGCACCCGGAGGAAACCCATGCGGACACGGGGAGAACATGCAAACTCCACACAGAAAGGCCCTCGCCGGCCACGGGGCTCGAACCCGGACCTCCTTGCTGTGAGGTGACAGCACTAACCACCACACCACTGTGCCGCCCTATTCATATCAACTGAGTTAAAAAAATGCAAAAAGAAAAAAGAAAAAAAAAATGCAATTGTGAGGCCATATTGGAAATTACACAAACATACAAATCTACAAATAGCATATATGCATTCATTTCATGTACATATTTATCTGACAATGAGTGACCTTTTAATATGCTTCAGCAATATTCTAACATTTTCTCATATGAATTAAAGACAGATGAAATGTTAAAAAATATTGCACATACATCTTAAATATTAAAAATCAGGAATAAATTGGAGATACTTGCCACTCTTGGAGTAGGACTTCTCTCAAGTTGTGACAAATCGTGAGATATTGTGTTTAAGTCCATCCACTGATCTGTTTATATGGTGTTTGAAATCTGAACCGATAAACATTGATGCCAGGAGGAGAAATTTTGAAATAAATTGTGACATAGTAAACATGTTCCATTTTCTACATAAATGCATGTTTCATGGATATTGAATATCACTACAGAAAATGTCAGTGAATAAATAAATAAATTCAAATACAAAGTAGAAGGGCACTTGGTAGAATGCGTACTTCTGCCAAGCCGCATACAGTTAGGTCCATATATATTTGGACACTGACACAAATTTTGTTTTTTACCTGTTTACTAAAACATATTCAAGTTATAGTTATGTAATGGACATGGACATAAAGTCCAGACTTTCAGCTTTCATTTGAGGGTATCCACATTGAAATTGGATGAAGGGTTTAGGAGTTTCAGCTCCTTAACATGTGCCACCCTGTTTTTAAAGGGACCAAAAGTAATTGGACAATTGACTCAAAGGCTATTTAATGGGCAGGTGTGGGAAATTCCTTCGTTATGTCATTCTCAATTAAGCAGATAAAAGGCCTGGAGTTGATTTGAGGTGTGGTGCTTGCATTTGGAAGATTTTGCTGTGAAGAAAACATGCAGTCAAAGGAGCTCTCCATGCAGGTGAAACAAGCCATCCTTAAGCTGCGAAAACAGAAAAAACCCATCCGAGAAATTGCTACAATATTAGGAGTGGCAAAATCTACAGTTTGGTACATCCTGAGAAAGAAAGAAAGCACTGGTGAACTCATCAATGCAAAAAGACCTGGACACTCACAGAAGACAACAGTAGTGAATGATAGCAGAATAATTTCCATGGTGAAGAGAAACCCCTTCACAACAGCCAACCAAGTGAACAACACTCTCCAGGAGGTAGACGTAACAATATCCAAATCTACCATAAAGAGAAGACTGCATGAAAGTAAATACATAGGGTTCACTGCACGGTGCAAGCCACTCATAAGCCTCAAGAATAAAAAGGCTAGATTGGACTTTGCTAAAAAACATCTAAAAAAGCCAGCACAGTTCTGGAAGAACATTCTTTGGACAGATGAAACTAAGATGAACCTCTACAAGAATGATGGAAAGAAAAAAGTATGGCGAAGGCGTGGTACAGCTCATGATCCAAAGCATACCACATCATCTGTAAAACATGGCGGAGGCAGTGTGATGGCTTGGGCATGCATGGCTGCCAGTGGCACTGGGTCACTAGTGTTTATTGATGATGTGACACAGGACAGAAGCAGCCGGATGAATTCTGAGGTATTCAGAGACGTACTGTGTGCTCAAATCCAGCCAAACTGATTGGTCAGCGTTTCATAATACAGATGGACAATGACCCAAAACATAAAGCCAAAGCAACCCAAGAGTTTATTAAAGCAAATAAGTGGAATATTCTTGAATGGCCAAGTCAGTCACCTGATCTCAACCCAATTGAGCATGCATTTCACTTGTTAAAGACTAAACTTCAGACAGAAAGGCCCACAAACAAACAGCAACTGAAAACCGCTACAGTAAAGGCCTGGCAGAGCATTAAAAAGGAGGAAACACAGCATCTGGTGATGTCCATGAGTTCAAGACTTCAGGCAGCCATTGCCAACAAAGGGTTTTCAACCAAGTATTAGAAATGAACATTTCATTTACAATTATTTAATTTGTCCAATTACTTTTGAGCCCCTGAAATGAAGGGATTGTGTTTTAAAAAAATGCTTTAGTTCCTCACATTTTTATGCAATCATTTTGTTCAACCCACTGAATTAAAGCTGAAAGTCTGAACTTCAACTGCATCTGAATTGTTTTGTTCACAATTCATTGTGGTAATGTACAGAACCAAAATTAGAAAAATGCTGACTCTGTCCAAATATTTATGGACCTAACTGTATTTGGATTTGCATCAAAATCCAATCAATTTTTCCTAGGCCAATGGCTCACCTTTCCTCAAACTTGTATCAAAATCTGTTGACTACTTTTTGAGTTACACTGGGAACAAGCAAACAAAAAAAAGGCAAAAAACATAACCTCCTTCAACAAAGTCAGGATTACATGACTGGCATTTAATCCAGGGAATCAAACTGGCAACCTTTTGGTCCCAAAGCTGCTTCTCTAACCATTAGGCCATGGATTCCCCCTACATTACAATTACAATTGTCATTATAATTGTCATATTAATTGGAGCATAGTTTTACACCGGATGCCTGACCTTGGCGAAGTTAATAAATTACAGATATTCTCATGTTGCATAATGAAAAACCATAACCTTGTTCCTATCAACTGATGGCTCAGTATCAAGTAAGTACTTTACTGTCCATTGTGGGTTGTGAATTGCATGTACTGAATGTTATGCTATTGTAACACATTATACTGTATATGGTTGATTGATTGAGTCTCTTGATTGAGTAACGCCATGAACAAATCAGGAAAAGGAATTAAATGCCAAATATGCCTTAACTATTCATTCAACACTCACTCATTTACTTCTTACAGCTTGTCCCACTTATGTGTATGGGGTCGCTGCCATATCATATTAATTGGAGAATAGTTTTACACCGGATGCCCTTCTGGGCTTGGGAACCAACCAACCAACCCACCCACCCACTCACTCACCCACCCACCCACTCACTCACTCACTCACTCACTCAGACAGTTTAGAGTATCCAGTTAGCCTAACTGCATGTCTTTGGACTGTGGGGGAAACTGGAGCACCCAGAAGAAACACACAGACACGGGGAGAACATACAAACTCCACACAGAAAGGCCCCCGTTGGTCACTGTGCTTGAACCCAGAACCTTCTTGTTGTGAGGCAACAGTGCTAATCACTACACCAGTAAAGACACTATACAAATTAAACTTAAAGGAGAACTGAAGGAAAATTTGTTATTATCAAAATTCTATTTATCTAATTTTATTAAATAGAGGAATGCATTTTTGATAGCTATTTTGTCACTGCTATAGCAAGTTATGAGTCCATATATCAAAGCAATAGCCTTAAACGAGATGCGTTGAGACCTGTGCGAGACATCGTAGGACGGAAGTAAAACGTACAGTGGAAATCAAAGTGACCAACATCCGCCAACATTGTCAAAAGACACGCGCGTCCTCTTTCGAAGGCTGATGTAATCAAGCTGGAAGTTTTGCTTGTTTTGATAGCAATCAGGAACGTTTGAAAAAAAGTAGGCAGTAATTGTCATTTAAACTCGTTTTTGTGTAATATTTCATTTGGAAAACAGTTTTCAAAATGGCTTCACTGACACCTGGCTGACACTTCACGTTTCGAAGTCTCGCACAAGTCTTGTGAAGATCGCGCGGATAAGCGACGCCTCCCGTGGACCAAATGAACTAAATTCAACATGGCTAAAAACCGAATAGGCCGATAAGTATAATATTTAATTGCAATTAGTTGCCAATACGAGTCACAATATAAGGTTACTAAAACCGAAAATGTAATTGAATAACATGTTAATTAAGAAATAAAGCAAGTTTAAAAATGACTTCAGTTCCCCTTTACGTTTATCTCAGGCAGCACAGTGGTGCAGTGATTTAATAGAGGGGACTGAATGTAGTGTAGACTTCATGCTTTAACACAATACAGTATGATGTTGATTCTTCAGGCAACAATTTGACATTGAACAATACCACTTAATCTGCTACGATATGGTCCGACATGATGCAATTTCAATTCAACATTTAACCAAACCACTGAATCTGCCATGATATAATAAGACATGATTTCTATTAGGGTGGCACGGTGGTGCAGTGGTTAGCGCTGTCGCCTCACAGCAAGAAGGTCCTGGGTTCGAGCCCCGGGGCCGGCGAGGGCCTTTCTGTGTGCGGAGTTTGCATGTTCTCCCCGTGTCCGCGTGGGTTTCCTCCGGGTGCTCCGGTTTCCCCCACAGTCCAAAGACATGCAGGTTAGGTTAACTGGTGACTCTAAATTGACCGTAGGTGTGAATGTGAGTGTGAATGGTTGTCTGTGTCTATGTGTCAGCCCTGTGATGACCTGGCGACTTGTCCAGGGTGTACCCCGCCTTTCGCCCGTAGTCAGCTGGGATAGGCTCCAGCTTGCCTGCGACCCTGTAGAAGGATAAAGCGGCTAGAGATAATGAGATGAGATGAGATGAGATGATTTCTATTAATAAGGCAACGATTCAGTATTTGACGATAACAATGAACTTGCTATGGCGCAACATGATTTAATTCGGTTCTGGTATTTCCAATGAACTTTGACCAAGTTTGCTGAAAGACTGAGATTGTTTTGGAAATGCACACAAAAATTGTACTAACACCAATGGTGTATATGATGATAGGCCTACTTTTTGGATACAAATGAGATGGAAGCCACTGTAGGATACTTTAAAATATTCACAGAAGTTCATGTACACACACACACACACACACACACACAATCAAAACACATAGACATATGGAGACATACAGTACATTCACACCCACATACACATGCAAGCCTGCACAAGAATTCACACACTTTAAAGACACACAAGTCCACACTTCTTGCGACAGTCCAGGTGTACCTCACACACACACACACACACACACACACACACACACACACACGAAAGGGAAGAGAAAGTTACTAATAGAAACACAGAGAAAGAGACAGTGCGAAAAGGCAATTTAATCAATCACTGAATGACAGACTTCAACAAGTGTGTATACTTGTTCCATGTTTCCACGGTGAAAAATACAGAACGATGACTTTTGAAGTCCAGCTGAGAGAAAACGACACACACACACATAGCCTCAAACAGCAAAGCGTTCCCACATCAGTCGTTCGGTGCCTGGCACGCCTGCCAAAAATATCTTCAAATCGCTCGTAATCAAAACAAACTGTTCCGCTTAATGTGCACCGCAAACAAACATACTGACTTAATTAAAAAAGACAGAGCTTCGACGTTTACATCAAAGAGAGACCTCCTTGTGAGAGAGTGTGTGTGTGCATGTGCGTGTGTGTGTGTCCTGTATGCTTTTAATTCCTATACTGCAGTGAGGAATTCTTTGGTTCATTTGCTCCAGGCTGTATCTCCCAGATGTTGTGATCCTGACAAATAGGCAGTCCATTAGCAACACATCAAGATGACAACAGGAGAAAGACACTTCCGTGCAGCTTCCTAGCAAAAACACAAAGTATATATCTATGTGTTTGAGAGAGTGAGAAGGGAGAAAAAAACCCTCTCTTTCAAACTCTTTCAAGCTACATCTTAAGTTGACGTTTCAACAAACCACAGTGGCTCCAAGTAATAAAAACTTGGCAAGGAAAAACCTCAGAATGTTATTCAGGGCACCTTTGATGGCGACCTAGTACTTTCCACAACCAGTAGCAACTTTTTTTCATCTCTTTTAAACATTATTTAAAACTGAAACCAATCCATTTTTGCTGTTTGAGAAATCCTTGTACTAAAATAGATCTCTTTGATTCCATTTTAGTATTGTGATGCCATAGATTTCATTCAAATCCTAACACATCTTTATCCTTTCAGGTAACGGATATACAGTACTGTGCAAAAGTCTTAGGCACATGGAAAGAAATGCTGTAGACCAAAAATGGCTTAAAAATAATGAAAGGAAATGTTTCAATGTTAAAAAAAAAATACTACAATGGTGCTAGAAAGTTTGTGAACCCTTTAGAATTTTCTATATTTCTGAATAAATATGACCTAAAACATCATCAGATTTTCACACAAGTCCTAAAAGTAGATAAAGAGAACCCAGTTAAACAAATGAGACAAAAATATTATACTTGGTCATTTATTTATTGAGGAAAATGATCCAATATTACATATTTGTGAGTGGCAAAAGTATGTGAACCTCTAGGATTAGTAGTTCATTTGAAGGTGAAATTACTGTAGAGTCAGGTGTTTTCAATCAATGGGATGACAATCAGGTGTGAGTGGGCACCCTGTTTTATTTAAAGAACAGAGATCTATCAAAGTCTGATCTTCACAACACATGTTTGTGGAAGTGTATCATGGCACGAACAAAGGAGATTTCTGAGGACCTCAGAAAAAGCGTTGTTGATGCTCATCAGGTGGGAAAAGGTTACAAAACCATCTCGAAAGAGTTTGGACTCCACCAATCCACAGTCAGACAGATTGTGTACAAATGGAGGAAATTCAAGACCATTGTTACCCTCCCCAGGAGTGGTCGACCAACAAAGATCACTCCAAGAGCAAGGCGTGTAATAGTCGGCGAGGTCACAAAGGACCCCAGGATAACTTCTAAGCAACTGAAGGCCTCTCTCACATTGGCTAATGTTAATGTTCATGAGTCTGCCATCAGGAGAACACTGAATAGCAATGGTGTGCATGGCAGGGTTGCAAGGAGAAAACCACTGCTCTTCAAAAAGAACATTGCTGCTTGTTTGCAGTTTGCTAAAGATCACGTGGATAAGCCAGAAGGCTATTGGAAAAATGTTTTGTGGATGGATGAGAGCAAAATAGAACTTTTTGGTTTAAATAAGAAGCATTATGTTTGGAGAAAGGAAAACATTGCAGTCCAGCACAAGAACCTTATCCCATCTGTGAAACATGGTGGTGGTAGTATCATGGTTTGGGCCTGTTTTGCTGCATCTGGGCCAGAACAGCTTGCCATCATTGATGGAACAATGGATTCTGAATTATACCAGTGAATTCTAAAGGAAAATGTCAGGACATCTGTCCATGAACTGAATCTCAAGAGAAGGTGGGTCATGCAGCAAGACAACGACCCTAAGCAAACAAGTCGTTCTACCAAAGAATGGTTAAAGAAGAATAAAGTTAATGTTTTGGAATGGCCAAGTCAAAATCCTGACCTTAATCCAATTGAAATTATGTGGAAGGACCTGAAGCAAGCAGTTCATGTGAGGAAACCCACTAACATCCCAAACTTGAAGCTGTTCTGCATGTAGGAATGGGCTAAAATTCCTCCAAGCCGGTGTGCAGAACTGATCAACAGTTACCGGAAATATTTAGTTGCAGTTATTGCTGCACAAGGGGGTCACACCAGATACTGAAAGCAAAGGTTCACATACTTTTGCCACTCATAGATATGTAATATTGGATCATTTTTCTCAATAAATAAATGACCGAGTATAATATTTTTGTCTCATTTGTTTAACTGGGTTCTTTTTATCTACTTTTAGGACTTGTGTGAAAATCTGATGATGTTTTAGGTCATATTTATGCAGAAATATAGAAAATTCTAAAGGGTTCACAAACTTTCAAGCATCACTGTATAAACAGTAATCAGTAAGCCATAATAAATGAAACAAAGTCAATATTTAGTGTAAGACGACCCTTTGCTTTAAAAAAAAATAGTAGTCTCAGGTACAATGAGTGCAATTTTATAATGAAATGAGCTGTAGGTTTTACTGAGCATCTTGCAGAACCAGCCACAGTTCTTCTGGACACTTTGACTGTCACACTCGCTTCTTCATTTTACACCAAAACCCAGTAGCCTTCATTATTATGACTTGATAATGTAGAAGTCATAAAATAGAAATCTATAACAAAGTTTGTATGAAAAAAATATGGTGCCTAAGACTTTTCAATAAATAATACCCCATTTAAAAAAAATTATATATATATATATATATATATATATATATATATATATATATATATATATATATATAAACACTACCGTTCAAAAGTTTGGGGTCACCCAGACAATTTTTGTATTTTCCATGAAAAGTCACACTTTTATTTACCACCATAAGTTGTAAAATGAATAGAAAATATAGTCAAGACATTTTTCTGGCCATTTTGAGCATTTAATCGACCCCACAAATGTGATGCTCCAGAAACTCAATCTGCTCAAAGGAAGGTCAGTTTTATAGCTTCTCTAAAGAGCTAAACTGTTTTCAGCTGTGCTAACATTATTGTACAAGGGTTTTCTAATCATCCATTAGCCTTCTGAGGCAATGAGCAAACACATTGTACCATTAGAACACCGGAGTGATAGTTGCTGGAAATGGGCCTCTATACACCTATGGAGATATTGCACCAAAAACCAGACATTTGCAGCTAGAATAGTCATTTACCACATTAGCAATGTATAGAGTGTATTTCTGATTAGTTTAAAGTGATCTTCATTGAAAAGAACAGTGCTTTTCTTTCAAAAATAAGGAAATTTCAAAGTGACCCCAAACTTTTGAACAGTAATGTGTGTGTGTGTGTGTATGTATATATATATATATATATATATATATATATATATATATATATATATATATATATATATATATATATATATATATATATATATATATATATATATATATAGGGCGGCACGGTGGTGTAGTGGTTAGCGCTGTCGCCTCACAGCAAGAAGGTCCTGGGTTCGAGCCCCGGGGCCGGCGAGGGCCTTTCTGTGCGGAGTTTGCATGTTCTCCCCGTGTCCGCGTGGGTTTCCTCCGGGTGCTCCGGTTTCCCCCACAGTCCAAAGACATGCAGGTTAGGTTAACTGGTGACTCTAAATTGACCGTAGGTGTGAATGGTTGTCTGTGTCTATGTGTCAGCCCTGTGATGACCTGGCGACTTGTCCAGGGTGTACCCCGCCTTTCGCCCATAGTCAGCTGGGATAGGCTCCAGCTTGCCTGCGACCCTGTAGAAGGATAAAGCGGCTAGAGATAATGAGATGAGATGATATATATATATATATATATACACAGTTAGGTCCATAAATATTTGGACAGAGGCATTCTAATTTTGGTTCTGTACATTACCACAATAAATTGTGAACAAAACAATTCAGATGCAGTTGAAGTTCAGGCTTTCAGCTTTAATTCAGTGGGTTGAACAAAATGATTGCATAAAAATGTGAGGAACTAAAGCATTTTTTTAAACACAATCCCTTCATTTCAGGGGCTCAAAAGTAATTGGACAAATTAAATAATTGTAAATAAAATGTTCATTTCTAATACTTGGTTGAAAACCCTTTGTTGGCAATGACTGCCTGAAGTCTTGAACTCATGGACATCACCAGATGCTGTGTTTCCTCCTTTTTAATGCTCTGTCAGGCCTTTACTGCAGCGGTTTTCAGTTGCTGTTTGTTTGTGGGCCTTTCTGTCTGAAGTTTAGTCTTTAACAAGTGAAATGCATGCTCAATTGGGTTGAGATCAGGTGACTGACTTGGCCATTCAAGAATATTCCACTTCTTTGCTTTAATAAAATCCTGGGTTGCTTTGGCTTTATGTTTTGGGTCATTGTCCATCTGTATTATGAAACGCCAACCAATCAGTTTGGCTGGATTTGGCTGGATTTGAGCACACAGTACGTCTCTGAATACCTCAGAATTCATCCAGCTGCTTCTGTCCTGTGTCACATCATCAATAAACACTAGTGACCCAGTGCCACTGGCAGCCATGCATGCCCAAGCCATCACACTGTCTCCGCCGTGTTTTACAGATGATGTGGTACGCTTTGGATTGTGAGCTGTACCACACCTTCGCCATACTTTTTTCTTTCCATCGTTCTGGTAGAGGTTGATCTTGGTTTCATCTGTCCAAAGAATGTTCTTCCAGAACTGTGCTGGCTTTTTTAGATGTTTTTTAGTAAAGTCCAATCTAGCCTTTTTATTCTTGAGGCTTATGAGTGGCTTGCACCGTGCAGTGAACCCTCTGTATTTACTTTCATGCAGTCTTCTCTTTATGGTAGATTTGGATATTGATATGCCTACCTCCTGGAGAGTGTTGTTCACTTGGTTGGCTGTTGTGAAGGGGTTTCTCTTCACCATGGAAATTATTCTGCGATCATCCACTACTGTTGTCTTCTGTGAGTGTCCAGGTCTTTTTGCATTGATGAGTTCACCAGTGCTTTCTTTCTTTCTTTCTTTCTTTCTTTCTCAGGATGTACCAAACTGTAGATTTTGCCACTCCTAATATTGTAGCAATTTCTCGGATGGGTTTTTTCTGTTTTCGCAGCTTAAGGATGGCTTGTTTCACCTGCATGGAGAGCTCCTTTGACCGCATGTTTTCTTCACAGCAAAATCTTCCAAATGCAAGCACCACACCTCAAATCAACTCCTGGCCTTTTATCTGCTTAATTGAGAATGGCATAATGAAGGAATTTCCCACACCTGCCCATGAAATAGCCTTTGAGTCAATTGTCCAATTACTTTTGGTCCCTTTAAAAACAGGTTGGCACATGTTATGGAGTTGAAAGTCCTAAACCCTTCATCCAGTTTTAATGTGGATACCCTCAAATGAAAGCTGAAAGTCTGGACTTTATGTCCATGTCCATTATATAACTATAACTTGAATATGTTTCAGTAAACAGGTAAAAAAAACAAAATTTGTGTCTGTGTCCAAATATATATGGACCTAACTGTGTGTGTGTGTATATATATATATATATATATATATATTATTCATGAAATTAATTTGGGCGGCACGGTGGTGTAGTGGTTAGCGCTGTTGCCTCACAGCAAGAAGGTCCTGGGTTCGAGCCCCGGGGCCGGCGAGGGCCTTTCTGTGCGGAGTTTGCATGTTCTCCCCGTGTCCGCGTGGGTTTCCTCCGGGTGCTCCGGTTTCCCCCACAGTCCAAAGACATGCAGGTTAGGTTAACTGGTGACTCTAAATTGACCGTAGGTGTGAATGTGAGTGTGAATGGTTGTCTGTGTCTATGTGTCAGCCCTGTGATGACCTGGCGACTTGTCCAGGGTGTACCCCGCCTTTCGCCCATAGTCAGCTGGGATAGGCTCCAGCTTGCCTGCGACCCTGTAGAAGGATAAAGCGGCTAGAGATAATGAGATGAGATGAGATGAAATTAATTTACCATTACTTGAAGCTGATTTGAGAAATGCAATTTGATCAAGAAATACTAACGGCATGTTCATGTGATTCTTTTTGGACCTTTACTGACATCACTATAAAATCAATATGTTTCATAATGTTCATATATTTCATAAAATAGTGGAATACCCCCACCCCACACCCCATTTATAGGACTGATGTGTTTAGGTGGAGACTCAGACAAACAAATGACTGAATAAACAAATACATTCACAATTATACACTCACTGGCCACTTTAATAGGAACTTGTTCTTGATTCTGTTCTTGGCTGGCAGGAGTTTAACCCAGTGTGGTCTTCTGCTCTTGCATGCTGAGATGCTTTTCTGCTCACCACAGTTGTAAGGAGTTGCTATGAGTTACTATATCCTTCTGGCAACCCCCCCCCCCCGAACCAATCTGACCATTTTCCTCTGACCTCTCTTATCAACAAGACGTTTCCACCCCCAGAACTGTCACTCACTCAGTGTTTTTTGTTTTTCACACCATTCTGTCTGTATAAACTCTAGAGACTGTTGTGTGTGAAAACACCAGGAGATCAGCCATTTCTGAAATACTCCAACCAGTCCATCTGGCTCAAACCAACACCCATGCCACAGTGAAAGTCACACTTTGAGATCACAATTTTTCCCATTTTGATGTTTGAAGTAAACATTATCTGAAGCTCTTGATTTGTATCTGCATGATTTTATGCATTGTGCTGCTGTCAAGGGATTGGCTGATTAGAGAACTGCATAAAACAGTAGGTGTATGGGTGTACCTAATAAAGTGGCCGGTGAGTATGAATATATGCTCTCTAGCATATATAAAACTTCTATCCTTATGGGGTAAAATGCATATAGAATAAAAAGTACAAGTCCTAATATTAATCCCTGAGGGACACATAGATGGTGGAAGTAGGGTTGCAGGGGTGGTAGCAACCCCCTCCCCAAGACAGCTCCCATAATCAACAGCTTCCCTTTACTGCACCAAGCTGTTTTTTTTAAATAACAATTGGTGCTTTGGTGTTTACAATTAGTGTTTAGTAACAACATAAAGAATATGCTTTCGTAGCCTCGTGATGTGATTGCCAAAAATGATAAACCTTATGTAGATGCATTGGATGGATGAGACCAAAATAGAACTTTTTGGTTTAAATGAGAAGTGTTATGTTTGGAGAAAGGAAAACACTGCATTCCAGCACAAGAACCTTATCCCATCTGTGAAACATGGTGGTGGTAGTATCATGGCTTGGGCCTGTTTTGCTGCATCTGGGCCAGGACGGCTTGCCATCAGGGCCGTCGTAAGGGGTTGGTGAAATGAGCGGTCACCCATGGCCTCGCACTCTGATGGGCCTCCTGCCTGACCAATGAGATTGCAGATTTTGATTATCTATAGTTATTTAATGCGGTCCTTTGTAGGCTATAACATGTCTCTAAAATAAAACGACTGCATTTCATTTCAGTATGCATAAACATTGTTTCTTAGATTAAAAAATAAAGTAAATAAAAATATTCCTTAAATCTTGTTTCATGACGTCGTTACGTAGGCCTACGCTTGTAGCGGGAAATTCAGCCGCCAGAACAGAGTGAAAATGTCGGCAGCAGCCCGTAAGCGTGACTGCTTTCGTAAATTTCAGTCAGGTGCTGAGAAACAAAAGAAACTAAAAAAGAAAGAGCCTCTACTAATTAATTCCGACAGTAAGTGTAAAATAGGTTATCCTGAAAAGGGCCTCACATCTGTCAAGTTTGCTCAGGGCCCCGCCCTCCTCTTGTGACAGCGCTGCTTGCCATCATTGATGTCAATGACCAATCCCTTGACAGTGTTAGAACGTTTGATATGCGTGCATGCACATGTTGACCTGCTTAGCTAACAAGTGGGGTCAAATTAGGCTCGTGGCTTGAACTACAACGTCACAAAAGTGTATATTTGATTACTTTTCAAAACCGTTACCACCCTCTGAGTCATCTAAGCACCCGAGAGAGAGTGAGAGAGAGTGACAGAGAGCAGCCCACACTACTCTTCTTTCTACTACTCTTCCTTCACCAGATCCTGAGACTACTCAAAAGGCAGGTGCACTGTTTTTCAGACCACCAGAGAGTTATACATTTCCAACTGGAAATTCACTAGGGAGATTCTCACTCAATCCTGCATGGCCGCCTGGTTCCAAGAGTGGTAGTGGCTAGAATACATTGCAGACACTGACAGCAGTGTGTGCCTTGTGTGCAGGTCAGTGGTGGAATGTAATTTACTCAAGTACTCTACTTAAAGTACAAATTTGAGGTTTTTGTACTTTACTTGCGTGTTTCTATTTTATGCAACTTTATACTTCTACTCCATGAGGCTATACCACAAAGCCAAATATTCCACTATGTTTGTCCAACAGTTTTAGCTCCTAGTTAGTTTTCAGATTAGTTTTTTTTACCAGCTGGAAAATTCATCATCATCACAAAGATGAAAACAGGGTCATGTTTCTGAGCTCAACAAAAGCTGACATTTTAGACATACGGTACGTGGTTCCCACATGTATATAAATGAAATTACTGTATATAATATGTAATTGAAATTAGCTCAACCTTAAACATCTACAGCAGTACGATGTAACATATACATCAATGTAGCAGTTATATTAATCCAAAAAACATCATATTTAACAGTAAAACACTGACTGTGCTATTGTCCTGCACAGTGAGTACTTTTACTTTTGATACTTTAAGTAAAAAGTTTGCTGATAATACTCATATCCTTTTACAGTACTCTCCAAAAGTCTTAGGTGCATGTAAAGAAATGCTGTAGACCAACAATGGCTTAAAAAATAATAAATTGAAATGTTTCAACATGAGTCGTGTAGTGTTTAGCACTGTTGCCTCACAGCAAGAAGGTCCTGGGTTTGAACCCAGTGGCTGGCAAGGGCCTTTCTGTGTGGAGTTTCCTCCAGGTGCTCCGGTTTCCCCCACAGTCCAAAGACATGCAGGTTAGGCTAATTGGTGGCTCTAAATTGACCGTAGGTGTGAATGTGAGTGTGAATGGTTGTTTGTCTCTATGTGTCAGCCCTGTGATGACCTGGCGACTTGTCCAGGGTGTACCCCGCCTCTTGCCCATAGTCAGCTGGGATAGGCTCCAGCTTGCCTGCGACCCTGTAGAACAGGATAAAGCGGCTAGAGATAATGGATGGATGTAATCAGTAAGCCATAATAAATGAAACAAGTCAGTACTTGGTGGGAGATGACACTTTGCTTAAAAAAAAATAAATAGTAGTCTCAGGTACAATGAGGGGGTGGCACGGTGGTGTAGTGGTTAGCGCTGTTGCCTCACAGCAAGAAGGTCCTGGGTTCGAGCCCCATGGCCGGCGAGGGCCTTTCTGTGCGGAGTTTGCATGTTCTCCCCATGTCGGCGTGGGTTTCCTCCGGGTGCTCCGGTTTCCCCCACAGTCCAAAGACATGCAGGTTAGGTTAACTGGTGACTCTAAATTGACTGTAGGTATGAATGGTTGTCTGTGTGTCAGCCCTGTGATGACCTGGCGACTTGTCCGGGGTGTGCCCCGCCTTCCGCCCGTGGTCAGCTGGGATGGGCTCCAGCTTGCCTGCGACCCTGTAGAAGGATAAAGCGGCTAGAGATGAGATGAGGTACAATGAGTGCAGTTTTATCAGGAAATGAGCTGTAGGTTTTACCGAGCGTCTCGCAGAACCAGCCACAGTTCTTCTGGACACTTTGACTGTCACACTCGCTTCTTCATTTTGCACCAAAACCCAGTAGCCTTCATTATGCTTTCTTTTTCAATCTGAAAAATGCTCTCTTATGTAATATGCTGCTCAGATACAAACTTTTTTTTTTCCTGTAACATTTAATTTTGTGCTGGAAAACAAACGTTTGGACTCTGAAATGTTTTTTATACTGACTCGATAATGTAGAAGTCATAAAATAAAAATCTATAGCACAGTTTGAATGAAAAAAAAAATAGGGTGCCTAAGAGTTTTGCTTAGTACTGTAGTTCAGTAAGGTTTTGAATGTAGGACTTTTACTTGTAGTGGAATATTTTCAGAATGTAGTATTACTACTTTTATTTAAAGATTTTTTTTGGGCTTTTTTTCACCTTTATTGGATAGGACAGTGTAGAGACAGGAAATGAGCGGGAGAGAGAGATGGGGAGGGATCGGGAAATGACCTCGGGTTGGAATCGAACCCGGGTCCCCGGATTTATGGTATGGCAAGGATTTGAAAACTTTTTCCACCACTAGTTCAGGTCAGCTGTCAAGAGCAAGCTGGTGTCAGAAACCGAGAGTCTGTTCTTGAAAGAGAAAAGGTTTATACTTTTCAAATCATTTGGTATTTGGAATTAAAGCCTTGGGTCACGGTCATTAATAGCTCAGTCTAATCAGTACTGCTGTGTTGGACAGCGCTGTTCAGGGTGGGGTCCATGCCCCAAGCATGCCTTCCCCCACCACCCTACCCTGCCCATTTACAGCACCCCCTGCCAAAAAAAGTTACAACGTGCGTGGATGGATCCTTTGTGTTAGTAGGGCAAGGGCAGAGTGGGAGGCACCCACACTGCTGGGTCTTATACATCTTTGAAGGGATCAGTTGGGGTCATTTGAAAAAGAAGCATCTCCCTTTAGGAGCCTAAGCTGTGAAAACAGGGAGAGTCAATCAAACAGCATGTCCAAGCATCACTGGGACACTCTTGCTGAGTGAAAACGTGCTTTGGTTTTCTCAAATAATAACTGCACGTGTTAAAATATCAGTTTTACTCGAGCGAGGAAAAAAGATATTGCTGTTGTACAACCCCGATTCCAAAAAAGTTGGGACAAAGTACAAATTGTAAATAAAAACGGAATGCAATGATGTGGAAGTTTCAAAATTCCGTATTTTATTCAGAATAGAACATAGATGACATATCAAATGTTTAAACTGAGAAAATGTATCATTTAAAGAGAAAAATTAGGTGATTTTAAATTTCATGACAACAACACATCTCAAAAAAGTTGGGACAAGGCCATGTTTACCACTGTGACACATCCCCTTTTCCCTTTACAACAGTCTGTAAGCGTCTGGGGACTGAGGAGACAAGTTGCTCAAGTTTAGGGATAGGAATGTTAACCCATTCTTGTCTAATGTAGGATTCTAGTTGCTCAACTGTCTTAGGTCTTTTTTGTCGTATCTTCCGTTTTATGATGCGCCAAATGTTTTCTATGGGTGAAAGATCTGGACTGCAGGCTGGCCAGTTCAGTACCCGGACCCTTCTTCTACGCAGCCATGATGCTGTAATTGATGCAGTATGTGGTTTGGCATTGTCATGTTGGAAAATGCAAGGTCTTCCCTGAAAGAGACGTCGTCTGGATGGGAGCATATGTTGCTCTAGAACCTGGATATACCTTTCAGCATTGATGGTGTCTTTCCAGATGTGTAAGCTGCCCATGCCACACGTACTAATGCAACCCCATACCATCAGAGATGCAGGCTTCTGAACTGAGCGCCGATAACAACTTGGGTCGTCCTTCTCCTCTTTAGTCCGAATGACACGGCGTCCCTGATTTCCATAAAGAACTTCAAATTTTGATTCGTCTGACCACAGAACAGTTTTCCACTTTGCCACAGTCCATTTTAAATGAGCCTTGGCCCAGAGAAGACATCTGCACTTCTGGATCATGTTTAGATACGGCTTCTTCTTTGAACTATAGAGTTTTAGCTGGCAATGGCAGATGGCACGGTGAATTGTGTTCACAGATAATGTTCTCTGGAAATATTCCTGAGCCCATTTTGTGATTTCCAATACAGAAGCATGCCTGTATGTGATGCAGTGCCGTCTAAGGGCCCAAAGATCACGGGCACCCAGTATGGTTTTCTGGCCTTGACCCTTACGCACAGAGATTCTTCCAGATTCTCTGAATCTTTTGATGATATTATGCACTGTAGATGATGATATGTTCAAACTCTTTGCAATTTTACACTGTCGAACTCCTTTCTGATATTGCTCCACTATTTGTCGGCGCAGAATTAGGGGGATTGGTGATCCTCTTCCCATCTTTACTTCTGAGAGCCGCTGCCACTCCAAGATGCTCTTTTTATACCCAGTCATGTTAATGACCTATTGCCAATTGACCTAATGAGTTGCAAGTTGGTCCTCCAGCTGTTCCTTTTTCGTACCTTTAACTTTTTCAGCCTCTTATTGCCCCTGTCCCAACTTTTTTGAGATGTGTTGCTGTCATGAAATTTCAAATGAGCCAATATTTGGCACGAAATTTCAAAATGTCTCACTTTCGACATTTGATATGTTGTCTATGTTCTATTGTGAATACAATATCAGTTTTTGAGATTTGTAAATTATTGCATTCCGTTTTTATTTACAATTTGTACTTTGTCCCAACTTTTTTGGAATTGGGGTTGTACTTGCTTCTTGGCGAAGACTCCTTAAGTAGCTAAGGATTCTGTCCAAATGACCAGTTTTACATTGTGAATAAAATCAATACAAAAAACAGTTCTTCCAAAATTGAAGTTTACGTTCTTTGATACTGTATGTCTAACCTACATTTTAATTATTTTTAAAACTCATATACTGGCGGCACGGTGGTGTAGTGGTTGGCACTGTCGCCTCACAGCAAGAAGGTTATGGGTTCGACCCCAGTGGCTGACAGGGGTCTTTCTGTGTGGAGTTTGCATGTTCTCCCCGTGTCTGCCTGGGTTTCCTTAGGGTGCTCCGGTTTCCCCCACAGTCCAAAGACATGCATGTTAAGTTAATTGGTGGCTCTAAATTGACCGTAGGTGTGAATGTGAGTGTGAATGGTTGTTTGTCTCTATGGCCCTGTCCACACGGCAACGGATTCAGGTGACTCCGATACAATTGCTTATCGTTTAGGCCTGGCGTCCACACGGCACCGGCGTTTTGGGTGCCCAAAACGCAATCTTTTTGAGAACGGGTTCCAGAGTGGAAAGATCTGGCAACGTTGCCGTTGTGAAGTCGTCTGGATGAGTAGAACGGATTTGTTTACGATGACGTCACAACCACATGACTGTGAGTGCTTCACGCCGGGTAGAAGTGTAACGAATATCACCAGGATATCACCAGGAAAAAGCCTTACAGAGCACTAGTGAGAGTGAAACACGAGCTTGGATATTATTATTATTATTATTATTATTATTATTATTATTATTATGTTCAGTGTTAGTTCACAGTAGTAATGCAAGAAGCAGAATAGTGACAGTAATAGTGAAGCAAAAACATGCAATTGTACAAACACTGCAGCTCTACAGCAAAATATTCATTTATGAAATGGTCTGATTCTTAACACCAGTAGTGCCAATGATCTTCTCATTGCGATGCGATGCGAGTTGTCAACAAATCCTATAACTTGGTTCATGAAACGCGCTTACAAAATATTTTCACTGTGAATATTTATTGTGTAATGGTGCAAAGTGAGAGAGAGAGAGAGACTCTGCCCTTAGGGCAGAGTCAATCCCGCCAGCAAAAATAAGGGAAAAAAGGAGCGATCTCACCTCTTCAGATGTTGGTTTTAGTCCTACAGTACATTCCTCAAAAAGGGCATAGAGGAGCAAATTAATCCATCAACGTGCAGTATTCAATTTATTCCGGACCATTAAAGACGCCGCCTTCCGTGCAGAATCATACGTCATCCTCGCCGCCATATTGGATAGGTCAAAGCGGAGAATAAAGATTCATGCGCTGCCTTTAACTGTACCAACAGGTTTACCGTCCAAACGAGATCACATGGGATTACCTTTCACAGGTGAGAAACAACAAATTAATCCATCAACGTGTAGTATTCAATTTATTCCGGACCATTAAAGACGCAGCCTTCCGCGTAGAATCATACGTCATCCTCGCCGCCATATTGGAAAGGTCAAAGCAGAGAATAAAGATTAGCTGTGTTTAACTGTACCAACAGGTTTGCCGTCCAAACGAGATCACATGGGATTACCTTTCACAGGTGAGACTGGAAAAATACTTTTCATTGTATTTGGTCATTATAATGTAATTTTACAAACAGATTTTCCTGACTTTGTGGCTAATATGAAGTCTCGCGCATAATAGTTTATGCGCATGCGTCCTTACTTCTTCTATTGTTCTGGTGTCTCCGAAGGGACCATCTTACAGCGCCCCTAGAGGTGTGGCATGTGTATTGCATCGTTTTCAGCAAGCGTTGCGTTGCCATATGGACCTGATATTTTACTGATCGTTGCCCATTTGGACGCGATATATTTTTAAATAACATCTCGTTGCCGTTGTCGTGTGGATGTAGCCTATGTGTCAGCCCTGTGATGACCTGGCGACTTGTCCAGGGTGTACCCCACCTCTTGCCCATAGTCAGCTAGGATACTGTAGGCTCCAGCTTGCCTGCGACACTGCACAGGATAAGCAGTTACAGATAATGGATGGATATTTGTACTACAACAAATATGTTTGGATTCTGAAACAAAAACTGGTTTTAGTGTCTGTCACAATCCCAAAATAAACTTTTGTCAGACATTTTGATTAAAAATGAGGTTCATGTATTAGTAATCAAATATACCATGCACTGAGAGGCTCTGGTTGAAATTATGGATTCTCTGAGGTATAGTACTATTTTGTAAGGGGTGCAGCCCTGAAGAAAATAGTACTATGCTAGTCATCTCAGAGAATCCATAATTATCGGTGCTTCTCAGTGCATGGTATATTAGCTTTATATCCCTCATCAAAAAATTCCAAACTAAAAGTGTTAAGATTGAATCTTGGCATAAACTCACTGGAGGCAGCCATGTTTGTTGTTTACATCTGCACATGTGCAGTGCACCATACCATGCTACTGCCTGCCTCGCTAGGCATGATCATGGTCTGTAGATCTACACACAGA
Source organism: Neoarius graeffei (assembly GCF_027579695.1). Lineage (NCBI taxonomy): Eukaryota > Metazoa > Chordata > Actinopteri > Siluriformes > Ariidae > Neoarius > Neoarius graeffei. The sequence goes on from NC_083580.1 coordinate 16,087,184, forward strand.
GAAATGCTCGCAGAGCCACAGCTGTGACTCGAGTCGGCTGTATAGCTTGAAATTATGACATCAGTTCATGATATATCCAGGATACACCATGACTGACTCACACCATATCCTTCCCATCCATTATCTGTAGCCACCTATCCTGTTCTACAGGGTCACAGACAAGCTGGAGCCTATCCCAGCTGACTATGGGTGAGAGGCAGGGTACACCCTGGACAAGTCACCAGATCATCACAGGGCTGACACAGAACCAAACAACCATTCACACCTATGGTCAATTTAGAGCCACCAATTAGCCTAACTGTGGGGGAAACCAGAGCACCCGAAGGAAACCCACACAGACATGAGGAGAACATGCAAACTCCACACAGAAAGGCCCTTGCCAGCAGCTGGGCTTGAACCCAGGACCTTCTTGCTGTGAGGCGACAGTGCTAACCACTACACCACCGTGCTGGCTCACACCATATCCATTTTTTTAAATTTTTGACGTCACAAGATACGTTGCTTAATCAATGGTGGAACTATTTTATGTCACGTGAGCCATCCTTGGCCAATCCCTACACAGGAATTTTTTCACCAATACGATGATGGCACAGGATTACACCAAACTCATGGGACAGTTACAAATATGGTAGTAATAGTGAAACATCAAAGAAACATGCTAACATCCTGTACCTCAATTTGAAGACTGTTTCCGTTATATCAACGCTGTTTTCTATAAAAGTCCGGCTCATGCTGTTTGATAATGTAAGCAGAGCTTAGTAATTTTCTATAATCAAAGCCCAGTCTATCATTAGAGGATCTGATGTGGTGAACACGTCATCACACAATCTGTTAAAGAATTCAGCCAAAATATTATTATGATCTTCTTGTATAATGTGATAAGGAATAATCTTAAAAGGCCACTGTAGTCACAGAGTCTAAAATCAGCTTTACACATGTTCAAGCACAGGAAGTTCTGTTAGGGCTCAGTTTCTATCAATAATGTTTGCTTTTCAGTTTAAAAACTGGATGTAATTGGATATTTTAAAATGAATTTAGCAATTGTATTGCCTTAGGGCAATCAGATGGAAGACAGGAGTTCATATTTAATGTAAGAACTTCCTGTAGCATGTGCATGATTACCTTTCTGTACAGCAAGTTAGGGACAAAAATCTCAGCAATTACTCAAACTGACACTAAAGCCTACAGGCCACAGTTAATTATACACACACTGTGGTATTTGGTGTTGTGTATTTTATGTTGTATGTGTTTGGGCAGGTCTTTACATAGGATCTGGTGTGGGTTGGAGCCCTGTCCAGGGTGTGTGTGTGGATGGGTGGGTGGGTGGGTGGGTGGGGGGGTTAAGTAGGTCACAGGGGCCCTTTAATTACATCAGCAGGATGCTTTTTCTCTCTCTGAACTTTGGGTTTATTCTCCGGTGCATGAACACAACGTCTACATGTACACACACTTTTCCGGCATGCATTCGTTTTTTCTGTGTCATCATCATCTGTAAGTCATCACCATCACACACACACACACACACACACACACACACACACACACACACACACACACACACCTTTGAGAGACGTGGTAGCAATTCTCTCTCTCTCTCTCCTCTCTCTCTCCCCCCCCAACCTGCTATAAGGACACATCTGTTTAAAGGCCCCCTCTTTTAAACTCTCTCAAGTCCAAAGAGCACTGGTACTTTTGCTGAGATCCAAACCAGCTGTTAGGGAAATACCTTCATCCTCGTAAACATTATTAAAACCATTAGTCTGCTTAAAAGAAACTACAGAGCACACACACACACACACACACACACACACACACACACACACACACACACACACACACACACAGCACCACTAACAGCATAGGCTTTTTAGTAGCCCTAATCCCAAAGTGACTGTAGCTTTGAGCTAATATTCCAAAAGTTTAACGGCAAACATAAATCTGCTGTTTCTCTTTGCACAAATGACCCTGTTTCACTTAAAGTGTTCACTACAATTACATCTGGTGCACCACGTGCTTTAGATGTATAGAGTACAAAAGAAGTAATTTTAGACCTAGCAACTGGTTTTAGCATGAGAAACCCATAATCCAGTGTTTGACAAATCAGCCGTTTATCATAGCTTTGCAACATTATTGCTCATGCAGTGGATAGTTAACATGCATTGGCTGTTAGCTGCTACTTAGCTGATTACTGTTTAGCATGAAAGAGTTCTCTGCGTAAATCCCCACATGACTAAAAAAAAAAAAGACCAAATGCATTTTTATATTAAGCAATCATTTAAATCCTACACTTTCTTTAAGCATCTTGTGTAAGTATACAACGTTTTTACTTTCGACTCCAAACAAGCAAGGTTGTTGCCAGCTCTTTTCAGGGGAAAGTAGTTACTGCATACTCAGAGAGTCACTAGAAGTTTCTAGTTGATGTCATAGACTAATCTACATATTCATTGAATTGTCATGATCATCTGCATATCAAAACGTTTTACTTGAAGACATGAAGATCTGAAGACAATTATTGAGTAGTATTGTTTTTTTTATCACAATAGAAAATAATAGATTGTAATGTTTCGCATAGAAAGAAGAAATCTTTGGTCACGCAATTACAAACTATTCTCTGTGAAGAACACAGATAAAATACAGCGGTGGTAATGAGGAGTTGGGAAATAGGCGCAAATATTTTTAATTGTAAATATCACCAAGAAGAGAGTTTAAAACAAAGAAGAAAGAAGTGCATGGGTGGAACAAACAATGATCATTGGGAAGAATGGTGATTAGTGATTGGTCATTTGGAAGAATGGTGGTTTGGGATTACAGTCATCAGTGATTTCTCATTGGAACCATGGTGATTAGTCATTGGTCACTGGGAAGAATGATGATTTGTCATTGGGAAGCATTGTGATCAGTGATTGGTCAATAGGAAAAATACAGGTTAATGATAGATCATTGTGAATAATGGTGATTAGTGATTTATCATTGGGAGCAATTGTGATTATTGATTACGGTGATCAGTGATTTGTCATCAGAACAACTGTGATTAGTGAATTGTCGTTGAGAATGGTTGTGATTAGTGACCAGTCATCGGGAACAATAATCTTCAATGATTGGTCATTGAGAAAAATGGTGATTAGTGATTTGTCATTTGGAAGAATTGTGATTAATGATTGGTCATTGGGAAGCATTGCGATTAGTTATTTGTCATTGGGAAGAATAGCGATCAGTGATTGTCATCAGGAACGACGATCTTCAGTGATTGGTCATTGAGAAAATGGTGATTAGTGAGTTGTCATGTGGAAGAATTGTGATTAATGAGTGGCCATTGGGAATCATTGTGGTTAGTAATTTGTCATTGGGAAGAATAATGATCAGTGATTGGTCATTGGGAGCAATAATGATTAATGATTGGTCATTGGGAAGAAAGGCAGTTAGTGATTTGTCATTGGGAATGGTGATTACAGTGATCAGTGATTGGTCATTGGAACAATGGTGATTAGTGATTTGCTATTGGGAAGAACTGTGATTAGTGATTGGTCATTGGGAACAATGGTGAGTAGTGATTGGTCATTGGAAAGAATAGTGATCAGTGATTGGTCATCAGGAACAATGATGATCAGTGATTGGCCATGGGGGAAAATGGTGATTAGTCTTTGGTCATTGGGAAGAATGCAGGTCAATGATTGGTCATTGGGAAAAATGGTGATTTTGGGAAGCCATGGTCTAATGGTTAGAGAAGCAGCTTTGGGACCAAATGGTCGCTGGTTTTATTCCCTGGACCAGCAGGAATGGCTGAAGTGCTCTTGAGTTAGGCACCTAACCCCCAACTGCTCTCCAGGCTGCACTGGGTATGTAGTATGTCGCTCTGGATAAGAGCATCAATGCCAGTAATGCAATGTAAGCTAATGTGATTGGTCATTGGGTACAATTGTTAGGACTAGGACTGTTTTGGCCTCTAGAGGCCGCTGTTATTTCCTTTTCATGTCGTGTTTATTTTGGCCTCTAGAGGCCGCCACTGTTCCTGTGTTTTGTGTTTGTGTTAATTGCCTAATTATCTTCACCTGTGTCCTTAATTAGTTTGTCTATTTATACCCCTGAGTTCAGTCCTCTTGTCACGGAGTCTTTGTGCTGTTATGTTTATCTCCAGTTTCCTTTGTACTGTGTTTTTTGATCTTCTTAGCTTTTGAATTTTTGCACTTTGCTTTTCTTTTGGATTATACTCTTTGGTTTTTTTTGTCTTTTGTTTTGCCCTGTATATAGTGTATATAGTTTAAATAAACCTTTTGATTCTTTTTCTACTTCCGCCTCACGCCTCTGCATTTGAGTCATCCCCCTGGTGGCCTAGTGGGGGTTTGCTGGATTATCACACCAACGAACCAGGTTCGAATCCCAGCAAAACCCTAACAGAAAGACTCCGTCATGACCGACTCAGCAGAGGCTGCTTCAACTGTCTACCCGGCCAACCTTCAGGGAATTATGGCAGCTTTGACACGCTTCGGAGCGACCATGGACGCTCATGGACGTACGCTCACCAGCCAACGTGAGGCCCTCGCTCGCCACGAGGAACTGCTTCAGCAAATTGGGAAAACCCTGGCACAGCTGACATCTCTGCCTGCATCTCCTGCTCCTGATCCAGTTCCTGCTCCTGATCCAGCTCCCACTCCTGCTCCAGTGCCTCCTGCAATGCTGCCTTCTTCACCTCGCGAACCCAGCCTTCCTGCACCACAGAGGTATGACGGCAAGCACAGTGAGTGCCGAGAGTTCCTTACCCAGTGTCAACTCACCTTTGAGCTTCAGCCTACCACCTACACTACGGATCGCCGCAAGATTGCCTTTGTGATCACCTTATTAGCTGGTAAGGCGCGAGCCTGGGCTACTGCTATCTGGCAAAGACAGGGACCTGAGTGCTTTGATTTCCAGCTGTTTTCTGAAGAGATGCTTCGGGTCTTCGATCAGGCAGACATCAGTACCGACGCAGCCCGAAAGCTCATGTCCATCCGGCAAGGAGGAAGCGTCGCAGATTACGCCATCTCGTTCCGAACACTCGCAGCAGTAAGTGGATGGAACGAGACTGCCCTGGTGTCAGCCTTCCACCATGGTCTGTCTGACCCCATCAAGGACGGTCTGGCCTCTATTGGATGCCCAAGTGACCTCGAAACCCTCATCTCACATGCTATTCGTCTGGACAACAGGATGAGAGAACGCCACCAAGCCTTGAGCCCCCCCAGCCTCCCTACCTCTACCTGGAGACCGTCTACCTCCTTCAGTGACTGTCCAGAACCCATGCAAGTGGGTCGTACTCGCCTCTCCGCATCTGAGAGGGAGCGCAGAAGGAGGGACAAGTGCTGCATCTACTGTGGCAAGCCTGGTCACTTCCGAGCATCATGTCCCGAACTCTTGGGAAAAGGACCGCCCCGTCCAGCCGAGGGAGGGTTGTGACGGGGCCTACCCTCTCTCCCGGACTCCCTGGCCAAGGAATCTACATCCCGGTCTCCATCTCCTGGGGTGAGTCTGTCCACTCTTGTCAAGCTTTGATAGACTCAGGGGCGGCTGGGAACTTTATGGATATTCACTTCGCCCAAAGCATCAATATTCCGACTGCACCTCTTGAAGTCCCACTGTCTGTGTCTGCCCTCGATGGCCAAGCGTTAGGTGATGGAAGAGTCACCCAAGTTACTTCTCCAGTTTTCCTCCAGTCTCAAGGTCACAAGGAAGAAATATCCCTGCACCTGATTCCTTCACCTGAGTTCCCAGTTATTCTAGGCCTTCCTTGGCTTACTCGCCACAACCCTCGCATAGACTGGGTAACAAGCCAGGTTGTGGAATGGGGCCCTGCATGCCATGCCTCTTGTCTGCTCTCTAGCTCTCCTGTGTCTCCTGCCGAGCCCCCTGATCTCACCGAGTTATCTCAAGTTCCCACAGAGTACTGGGATCTCAAGGAGGTATTCAGCAAGAGCAGGGCCGCCGTTCTTCCTCCGCACCGGGCCTACGACTGTGCCATCGACTTGCTCCCTGGGACTACCCCTCCTCGTGGCAGACTGTTTTCACTCTCTCAGCCAGAACGCAAGGCCATGGAGGAATACCTCAAAGATGCCCTGGTCTCTGGGTTTATTCGACCCTCCACTTCACCTGCTGGAGCCGGCTTCTTCTTTGTCGGCAAGAAGGATGGGGGGCTCCGACCATGTATTGATTACAGGGGCCTGAATAAGATCACTGTGCGCAACCGATATCCCCTTCCGCTGATGTCCACAGCTTTCGACCTGCTCCAAGGCGCCACCGTCTTCACCAAGTTGGACCTACGGAACGCATACCACCTCATCCGTATCCGACAGGGAGACGAGTGGAAGACTGCCTTTAACACCCCGTCTGGGCACTACGAATACCAGGTGATGCCCTTCGGACTCACCAACGCACCAGCTGTTTTTCAGGCCCTAATCAACGACGTCTTAAGGGACATGATTAACCTATACGTTTTTGTCTACCTCGACGACATCCTTATCTTTTCCAAGACCGTGCAGGAGCACCGCCACCATGTCCGCCAGGTTCTCCAGAGGCTGCTACAGAACAATCTGTTCGCCAAGGCCCAGAAATGCGAATTTCATGTTCCCGAGGTCTCCTTTCTGGGATTTATTGTACGGACAGGCCAACTCCAAATGGACCCTGCCAAGACCCTGGCCGTCCGGGATTGGCCTACTCCCAAGTCCGTTAAGGAGGTTCAGCGGTTCTTAGGATTCGCTAACTTCTACCGCAAGTTCATCAGGAACTTCAGTTCTGTGGCAGCACCCATGTCAGACCTCACCAAAGGGACAGGTGGATCTTATGGCTGGTCTCCTCAGGCAGAAAAAGCGTTCAAAGACCTCAAGGACCGCTTCTGCACGGCACCCATTCTGGTTCTCCCGGACACCTCCCAACCATTCATCGTGGAGGTGGACGCCTCGGACAGTGGTGTCGGCGCGGTGCTCTCTCAACGTTCGGAAGGAAAGCTGCACCCCTGCGCTTACTTCTCCCACCGCCTGAGTCCTGCTGAGTCCCGGTACGATGTGGGGGATCGAGAACTGCTAGCGGTCAAACTGGCCCTTGAGGAGTGGAGGCACTGGCTGGAGGGAGCACAACATCCATTCCTGGTTTGGACTGACCACAAGAACCTGGAGTACCTCCAGCAAGCCAAGAGACTGAACCCTCGACAGGCTAGGTGGGCCCTGTTTTTCAGTCGGTTTGACTTCACCCTCTCATACCGCCCCGGCTCCAAGAACACCAAACCTGACGCACTGTCCAGACTGTTCTCTGCCACTAACAGGGAGAATGAAGTCGGGCCTATTATCCCTGTGTCCCGGATTGTGGCCCCTGTCCGCTGGGGTATTGAGGAGGCTGTCCGACGAGCCCAACGCCAGGACCCCGGTCCTGGGACGGGGCCACCAGGCCTCTTGTACGTCCCACATCAAGCCCGGGCCAAGGTTCTCCAGTGGGGTCACTCTTCCCCTCTCACCGCCCACCCAGGAGCTCGGAGGACCCTGGACTTCCTGAAAAGACGCTTCTGGTGGCCTAACATGGAGAAGGAAGTAAGGTCATTTGTCCTGTCCTGTGAGGTTTGCACCAGAACCAAGAACCCACGACAGCGTCCCCAGGGTCTCCTGCATCCTCTGACCATTCCCCGGCGTCCCTGGTCCCACGTGGCAGTCGACTTTATCACGGGTCTCCCTGAGTCACAAGGTAACACGGTCATTTTGGTCTTAGTTGACAGATTCTCCAAGGCCTGCCGCTTCATACCACTGTGCAAACTCCCCTCTGCTCTTGAAACTGCGAAACTTTTGTTTAATCATGTCTTCCGAGTCTTTGGTCTTCCACAGGACATCGTCTCAGACCGAGGGCCCCAGTTCTCCTCCCGAGTGTGGCACGGGTTCTGCAAGGTCATCGGAGCCACTGCCAGCCTCTCCTCTGGGTTTCACCCACAGTCCAATGGTCAGACGGAGAGGCTCAACCAGGACCTGGAAACCACCCTGCGAGGCCTGGCTATGGATAACCCGACATCGTGGAGCACCTGGCTGCCATGGGCGGAGTACGCCCACAACACCCTGCAGTCATCGGCCACCAAGCTGTCGCCATTCCAGTGCCAATTCGGGTTCCAGCCACCTCTGTTCCCGGACCAGGAGGAGGACGCGGGGGTGCCCTCGGTCAACCAATATGTGAGACGGTGTCGCAAGACCTGGAGCAAGGTCAGGAAGACCCTCATACAGACCTCCAGAACCAACCAGACTCAGGCCAACCACCATAGAAGACCTGCACACGCTTTCCGCCCTGGGCAGCGGGTTTGGCTGTCCACTAAGGACCTTCCACTGCGGGTGGAGAACCGCAAGCTTGCTCCTCGCTACATTGGCCCCTTCAAGGTGGTGCGCAGGGTGAACCCTGTCTCCTACCGGCTCCAGTTGCCCCGGACTCTGAGGATCAACCCCACTTTCCATGTTTCCCTGTTACGGCCCGTACTGACGTCTACGTATGCCCCTGCCCCTAGGAACCCCCCACCCCCCCGCATCTTCCAGGGGCAGACTGTGTTCACTGTGAATCGCCTGCTTGACTCCCGCCGGGTCCGCGGCGGGTTGCAATATCTGGTGGACTGGGAGGGCTATGGTCCTGAGGAGCGCTGCTGGGTTCCTGCTCGGGATGTCCTTGATAAAGAACTATGTCGGGACTTCCATTCGGCCCATCCGGATCGCCCTGGGAACGTCAGGAGACGCTCCTAGAGGGGGGGGTCCTGTTAGGACTAGGACTGTTTTGGCCTCTAGAGGCCGCTGTTATTTCCTTTTCATGTCGTGTTTATTTTGGCCTCTAGAGGCCGCCACTGTTCCTGTGTTTTGTGTTTGTGTTAATTGCCTAATTATCTTCACCTGTGTCCTTAATTAGTTTGTCTATTTATACCCCTGAGTTCAGTCCTCTTGTCACGGAGTCTTTGTGCTGTTATGTTTATCTCCAGTTTCCTTTGTACTGTGTTTTTTGATCTTCTTAGCTTTTGAATTTTTGCACTTTGCTTTTCTTTTGGATTATACTCTTTGGTTTTTTTTGTCTTTTGTTTTGCCCTGTATATAGTGTATATAGTTTAAATAAACCTTTTGATTCTTTTTCTACTTCCGCCTCACGCCTCTGCATTTGAGTCATCCCCCTGGTGGCCTAGTGGGGGTTTGCTGGATTATCACACCAACGAACCAGGTTCGAATCCCAGCAAAACCCTAACAACAATGATGATCAGTGATTGGTCCAACAGCTGTGATGTGAGCTTTAGTGCCGTATTGAATGCAGAACAAACACTAATATTTTCTCAAAAAGCCACTTGGCCCTTTTTGAAATAAAGTTATTCAGTTGGGAACACTGTGAACAAGACCTTTAACTGTCACATGCTTGGATTCCCAGATAGTGGAGGAGTGAGGGCCCACACCTTACCTGTCCCACACAACACCATGGAATGACAGTAATTAACTCATCTAAATCTGGCTGGCAGTACACTGCCACAATTCACTGATCAGCCATCAGCCCACATGTCAGACATGATGTGGACCAAAGCATTGTCAGCCATCCCACACATGCATTAGCTGTTGGTTTTTCAACATTTTTGACTTTGTGATGAAATCTTACCTGAGGAACTAAATTTGACAAATAAATATACAAATTTTTGATAAGTAAGTAATGAAATAAAACAATTTTTACGAGATGTATTAGAATGCCTTTTGTGATTTAATGAAATTTCTGCTCTTTCCATGCATTAATCCTCAGAGATTCTTTTTGTGAGTGTTTTACAAATGACTGTTTAACATTAATTCAGCCTATGTGCAGTTGCAAACACCATTAATGACTTAAAAGCTACTCTAATTTATTCTGTGTTTATCTGTAGGGCTCAGTGTGTAGTGTATAAACGTTTATGTTAATCTCTCTCTCTGACGCTTTCCTTCCCTGTTCAGTGCTCTAAAAGCATGAGTAAAACACATTTTTGACAGTGCAATAAAAATAACATTAACGGGAAACAAGTAGAAATGAATTAGACATGACAAATAAATAGGGTGAAATAGTGATCGTGGTTCATTATTTATAGGTATATTGTAATATGTAAAAAGTTTTTTTTCCTTAGACTGTTTTAGATCACAGTGATACATCTAAATATTATGCATCCAAACTGGAGCTGTAGAATAAAAATAAAAGGTAAAAAGGTTTAATATGAGGAAATGTTAAATAAAATCTGACTACAATTCAGCTGAACATACATTTGATAACATCGCTCATCATCATCATCATCATCATTACATCTATCTATCTATCTATCTATCTATCTATCTATCTATCTATCTATCTATCTATCTATCTATCTATCTATCATTGTTGATCTCCTTTCTCTCTCTTGGCCCTCTTTCTTTCCTTTATTGGTGAATCGGATGCTTGGTAAATCGGGCCAAAGTTCAATAGGGTTGCTAGGCAACAGACTTGTCACTGCCTGGAGCTGCCTGTCATTGGCCTGAAGTTGTGCCAAGAGCGGTTGGCGTGCCAACAGGCCGCCAATCATGGTGCCAACTGGCCGCCATCTTGAACCATTCAATTCACTAGAACACGGCACGCACTTTCAACCCTGTTGTTATATCCAAGGCATTTATTATTTTAACACACATCCTCAATTATATCCCAAATGTAATTCCCATTAATATTAACTTCAAATACATTATAATTTATACTAATTTAAAGCTAATGAGCTCAGCTTAGATGTTATGATGTAAACATTTAAAACTCAGTCAGGACTAAAAATGAATTGGTAAATAATTTAAAGGCAAATATAATTTAAATTATTTAGAGTTCTGGGAGTTGAAATGCAGTATGGGAAATTATATATATATATATATATATATATATATATATATATATATATATATATATATATATGGCATCTTCAAGCATGTCATAATGTTTCGATTGGAGTTAATTAATAAAAAAAGATATCGAATACAAGAACCATGATTAAATAAATGAAAATAATTAATGAACTGATTTGTCTCCTTAGATATGTGAACCTATACACAGCTTGAGGAAGCATGAATGGTGCTAAGACAGTCATGGAAAAGACAGTAATGAGGGGTGTGTGTGTGTGTGTGTGTGTGTGTGTGTGTGTGTGTGAGAGAGAGAGAGAGAGAGACCTGGGAAAACCATACGGGGAAAGAATGCTAAGCACGTAATGCTTAGGGTTTATGTGTCTGTAGGGGATACAGATGGAAACACACGTGTGTGTGTGTGTGTGTGTGTGTGTGTGTGTGTGTGTGTGTCTTGAAATGAGTTCTGACCTTCCTCAAATAAACTCATGAGAGGGCAGCTCAGGGCACATGGAAAGAAACACACACTAGTCTATTAGACTGAGAAAGAAAGAGAGAGAGAGAGAGAGAGAGAGAGAGAGAGATATCCTCCTAAACTGCCTCTCTTGCTTCCTAATCTCCTGTCAGTGCTGTGTCATCCCTCGCTCCCTCTTTCTCCACGGAGGCTTGTGAGAGACATGATAGTTCCTCTCACATCCTGCAAGTAAGGGAGTGATGGAGGGAGGAGGAAGAGAGGAACAGGAGGATGAGAGGAAACAGGGGAAGGAGCTTTGACAATCAGCAAAGGATGTGAGGGAGCGAGTGATCCCCTACACATCCATCACAAGGGGAAAATGAAAACGAGAAAGACTTATCAGATCTTCAGGCTTCTCTCTCTCCCTCCCTCTCTCTCTGTCATCATCACCCTCTCTTTCTCTTTTATTTCCTTGTCTGTTTTACTTTGCTCTCAGTTCAACAATCTCTCCCACTCTCTTAGTTTCTCTTCTTTTTTTTTAAAAAAAGGGCAAAACGTTCATGTGTGCATTTGTGCATTTTTGCACGCATCAGTCATTACTATTATACTATTATACTATTACAAACTCGTTTTCTGTCTCTCTTTCCATCATGTCTCACTCCCCCTGTATTCTTTCTTCTCTTCATCTCTCCTCCTCTCTCCGTTTAAGAATTTCACCACTACTGTGTTTCATATACAAACCCCCGAAATAAAAATGAAGGGAACAAAAGATCACAATGTGAGCCCTCTCTCTGCAAATCACCACAAGCTGCTTTGTTAATTTGGTCGTTATGCAAGGCAAATAAATTGTTGCAACATCAAAGGAACTGAAGTGTTCAAAATCCCATAAACACAAACTAAAAGAGAAATTTTCACACTTTGCCGAGACTCATAAAGTTTGCTAATGATTATACAGCTTTGATGGTTTTTGTCCCACTTAATCAACGTTCCTTTTGAATTTAAAGGCTCTTAAAAAAATAGCTTTTTACCTGCAGCTATAAAAAAGTAAATGAGATGTATTAATTTTGTTATTATTATTAAAATAAAAGCAGATGGGCAGCCGAAAGTCAGAGTGCTGGATTGTGAGATTTCATGTGGAAGAACAGGAGTAGCAGAACTCATGAGCATAAGGGAAAGAAGAGGAACGTAATACAGCTTGATTTTAATTAGGACTGTGATGATTGTGATGTATGGTGACATATGATGACAATCTGATTTTGTTTCTTGAACCCGAGTTCCAAGCTATATAGAAAATGGCACAAAACCTCTACTTTTGCCTAAATGCATCTGTGATTAAACTAAAATTATAAAAAAAATAAATCAAATTCAAATCCAATACAATAATAAAATTCTCTTTTTAAATTATATATATATATATATATATATATATATATATATATATATATATATATATATATATATATATATGAGATCTTGTAAACGGATGTAAAACGCATGATAACGGCTTGAACATTAATCCTATTAAGGATTTATCATCCTGTTACACACCTAACCAGAAGGAATCCAAATTACTGTCATTTATATTTTCCTCTCAATTGAACATTGTTGATTAATTATCACAATACACACACTGATCAGTTTTCATGGCATGGACTTGATATTAATTGTCCAATTAGAGACGTGACAGGTCATTAACTCACTGAAGGTCATGTGTTAAACGCTGCTGATCCACATTCTTCTCTACCTATCCAACAGGCCACAGGATCATGACCCTATGATGCACAAAAGCTGATCCTGGATCAGCACTCTTTAAGAACCCAAGTAACCATCCCTCATTTGAAAGAGTTGCCGCAAAAATCCAAAAAAGGTTCAGTAAAAATCAATAATCTGTGGTTATTAAAGGATCATGAATATTTAGCTTGGGATTTATTTATTATATGTAATTTATTTAAAAAAACAGTAGAATACTGACAATAACAGAAAAACAATAACCATCCCTGTGTCCGAAATCACTCACTACTCACTATATAGTGGACTATATAGTGAGCTCACCATTTTGTAGTGCTCTCTGAATGTGTAGTGAGAATTATTACACCCTATATAGTGGACTCATGATATCCCACAATGCACCGTGAAAAGTAGTGTACAACCGATGGTCACTAACCAAGCAATATACAGTTAGGTCCATATATATTTGGACACTGACACAAATTTTTTTTTTTTACCTGTTTACTGAAACATATTCAAGTTATAGTTATATAATGGACATGGACATAAAGTCCAGACTTTCAGCTTTCATTTGAGGGTATCCACATTAAAATTGGATGAAGGGTTTAGGAGTTTCAGCTCCTTAACATGTGCCACCCTGTTTTTAAAGGGACCAAAAGTAATTGGACAATTGACTCAAAGGCTATTTCATGGGCAGGTGTGGGAAATTCCTTCGTTATGTCATTCTCAATTAAGCAGATAAAAGGCCTGGAGTTGATTTGAGGTGTGGTGCTTGCATTTGGAAGATTCTGCTGTGAAGAAAACATGCGGTCAAAGGAGCTCTCCATACAGGTGAAACAAACCATCCTTAAGCTGCGAAAACAGAAAAAAAAACATCCGAGAAATTGCTACAATATTAGGAGTGGCAAAATCTACAGTTTGGTACATCCTGAGAAAGAAAGAAAGAAAGAAAGAAAGAAAGAAAGCACTGGTGAACTCATCTCATCTCATTATCTCTAGCCGCTTTATCCTTCTACAGGGTCGCAGGCAAGCTGGAGCCTATCCCAGCTGACTACGGGCGAAAGGCGGGGTACACCCTGGACAAGTCGCCAGGTCATCACAGGGCTGACACATAGACACAGACAACCATTCACACTCACATTCACACCTACGGTCAATTTAGAGTCACCAGTTAACCTAACCTGCATGTCTTTGGACTGTGGGGGAAACCGGAGCACCCGGAGGAAACCCACGCGGACACGGGGAGAACATGCAAACTCCACACAGAAAGGCCCTTGCCGGCCCCGGGGCTCGAACCCAGGACCTTCTTGCTGTGAGGCGACAGCGCTAACCACTACACCACCGTGCCACCACTGGTGAACTCATCAATGCAAAAAGACCTGGACGCCCACAGAAGACAACAGTGGTGGATGATCGCAGAATAATTTCCATGGTGAAGAGAAACCCCTTCACAACAGCCAACCAAGTGAACAACACTCTCCAGGAGGTAGGCGTATCAATATCCAAATCTACCATAAAGAGAAGACTGCATGAAAGTAAATACAGAGGGTTCACTGCACGGTGCAAGCCACTCATAAGCCTCAAGAATAAAAAGGCTAGATTGGACTTTGCTAAAAAAACATCTAAAAAAGCCAGCACAGTTCTGGAAGAACATTCTTTGGACAGATGAAACCAAGATCAACCTCTACCAGAATGATGGAAAGAAAAAAGTATGGCGAAGGTGTGGTACAGCTCACGATCCAAAGCGTACCACATCATCTGTAAAACACGACGGAGGCAGTGTGATGGCTTGGGCATGCATGGCTGCCAGTGGCACTGGGTCACTAGTGTTTATTGATGATGTGACACAGGACAGAAGCAGCCGGATGAATTCTGAGGTATTCAGAGACATACTGTGTGCTCAAATCTAGCCAAATGCAGCCAAACTGATTGGTCGGCGTTTCATAATACAGATGGACAATGACCCAAAACATAAAGCCAAAGCAACCCAGGAGTTTATTAAAGCAAAGAAGTGGAATATTCTTGAATGGCCAAGTCAGTCACCTGATCTCAACCCAATTGAGCATGCATTTCACTTGTTAAAGACTAAACTTCAGACAGAAAGGTCCACAAACAAACAGCAACTGAAAACCGCTGCAGTAAAGGCCTGGCAGAGCATTAAAAAGGAGGAAACACAGCATCTGGTGATGTCCATGAGTTCAAGACTTCAGGCAGTCATTGCGAACAAAGGGTTTTCAACCAAGTATTAGAAATGAACATTTAATTTACAATTATTTAATTTGTCCAATTACTTTTGAGCCCCTGAAATGAAGGGATTGTGTTTAAAAAATGCTTTAGTTCCTTACATTTGTATGCAATCATTTTGTTCAACCCACTGAATTAAAGCTGAAAGTCTGAACTTCAACTGCATCTGAATTGTTTTGTTCAAAATTCATTGTGGCAATGTACAGAACCAAAATTAGAAAAATGTTGTCTCTGTCCAAATATTTATGGACCTAACTGTATACCATCATGCATTGCAGTCATTCTGAAAGAAAAAAAAGTGTGTTGGGGTGAATGGATGGAGGAAGAAACACATTATTCAGGTGCAATTAGTATAGGTAATCGTATGGGGCTGAGTAAAATTAAGGATTAATTTCATGAGTGATTTCGAAGTTTTGAAACTTTGAAATCACGAGTAAAATCGATCCTTAATTTTACGAGGAACCATACGGTTACTTGTTTATAATATATAGGGCCAAATTCATACTTCAGAAGCCAAATAAGTTCACAACATTTGTCATTCATGTTTTCTGAACCAATCAGGGCGCAAGACTATCTTGCATGTTTGAATCAGTTTCTAAAGCATCTTTCATCATGACACGGCGACACGACACGAGGATTTTGAAAGTGGTTTACACAATTTTATTGGAACTTCTTTACAAAAGTTGATTGCTAAATGCAAGAAAACTCTGTGCTTGATCTAAAAGGAGAATTTGCTAATTTTTGTAACCGTAACCAAGCAACGAACTAGCCAATAGCATTTCAGAAATACGGCCCCGTGTTAAGGAAAAAAGCCCTCCTTGATTGACCAATCAGAATTGAGTAATTTGGCCCTATGTATTATAAAAAATAGTAAGAGAATAGAAAAAAGCTAAAATAGAACAAGACAGATCAAATACAAGAATAAAAGTTAGTGCAGAGCGAGGAATTAATCAAAAGCCTCAAATTTGATTTAATAAAAGGCAGCGGCAAAGAAGAAAGTATTCAGCCTTGATTTAGAAAAACTGAAAGATGCAGCAGACACAAAGTACTTTGTATTTATTACTGTGGGAAATATGCTCAGTATAATATGTGTTTATCACAAAAATGCATGTATGTATTTATTATTTGTGCGACGGTAATGACGTAAATAACGACGTGGTGGAGTAGTGTCCGAAAGTGTTTTTTTTTCCATTTTACCAATGAGCTCACTATATAGTTGTCTATATAGAATTCCCTAGATAGTGAGTAGGGAGTAGTGAATGAGTGAGTGATTTCAGACACAGCCCATATCATTTCAGAAAGAAAGAAAGAAAGAAAGAAAGAAAGAAAGAAAGAAAGAAAAACAGTTTTTCCAGTCTTCACCAGTCCAGTTTCGGTGAGTCTGCCCACTGTAGCCTCAGGTTCTTGTTCTTGGCTGGCAGGAGAGGAACCTGATGTGGTCTTCTGTTCTTGTAGGCCATCTGCCACAAAGTCCAACATGTTGTGTGTTTTGTGATGCCTTTCTGGTCATCACAGCTATAAAAAGTGTTTTTTTTTTGTTTTGTTTTTTTTTTCCTCCCCAGCTCCAACCAGCCTGGTCATTCTCTGACCTCTCTCATCAACAAAACATATCCATCTGCAGCAATCCTGCTCACTGGATGTTCTAAAATACTCAAACCGGACCGTCTTGCACTAACAACCATGCCACGTTCAAAATCAATGTGGTCATTAGGACTTCTTTCCCTGATTAATTCTATTGTTTGATTTGAACCTGCATGATTTTATGCATCGTACTGCAGCTACATGACTGGCTGACTGGATAACAGCATGCATGAGCAGCTGGGCAGGTGTTCCTCTCAATAAACTTAAAAAAACCCAACAACTTTATGACAATAAAATCACCTCAGAAAAAATATATATATTGATATAACCATAAATTTTGAAGGCAAAAACAACTCTGTTCATGTAATAGACAGAAAAAAAATTCTATTAAGTATTTGGGTGTTTTCATCGATAGCTCCCTCTTACGGAAAAAAAACCCCATATATCTTTTATCTATTCACAAATTGCAATAAAAAAACCCCTGAGATTATATCCAAACTGCGTTATTATTATTTTTTATCACTGCAGCAATTTAAAGATATTTATTATTCATTCATCTACCCTTATATTTCTTATGCAATAGTGGCTTGGGTAAGTTCTTATAAATCTCATCTTCAAAGCTTACAAGTCAAACAAAACCATATAGCCAGATTATTATTTTTTTTTGCCAAACTCTGTGGTAAAGAAACAGATAGCGCTCTCCCTTTTCTCAACCTGATGGAAATTTTAACAGTTGAAATTGTCTTAATCTTATCAAATTCTTCTATCAATGGAAAACAGGCCAACTACCAGAGCAATTTGATAATTGGTTCCATTTTGTCAATAGTGTCCACTCCTATAATTAACAGTTATTCCACAAAATCGAGTCGTACATGAGCCGATAGCCGATGAGGCACGTAGCACCTATAAGCCATGTACGACGAGATTGAGTGGAATAACTGTTTTATTCTATCCACATTCACTGGCTTTTCAGAAACAGAGCATTTTTATTGTTATTTTTTGCAAATTTGATCAATAAAAACTTTATCCAAAATGTCCGACAAATTCATTTCCGCTTAGAATGTAAACAAACTAGCGAAATGACAGTAGCAATTTGTGAAAAATGCTATAATATTAATAATTCTTGAAAAATAAAAAAGACATGTTTTTACCATCAAATACTTTCATTCTATATTTTGTTGCTTTTTTGTATTTTTGGGAGTTTTGTTTTCAAGTAGAGTTTTTATTTCGTCCTCGGTTGGTTCATTAACACACTCCGCCATTTTGTTTGCTTCCTTTTTTGGTGGTTGGCAAACCAACTTAAAGGTGTATTACTGCCACTGACAAGGCTGGAGTGTGGAACAGGAGATATTGGGGGGGGGGGGGGGGACTATATTATTTTAGCTATTTCTGTTTCTTTTAAATATTGATAAAGTGATATATCTGACTTGATGGGCTCCACCATTTTGTTTTTCTCTACTCACGGTATATCAGCTGATATCCTAGTAGTAGAGTAGCCAATCAAAGCGTACGATTGCTCATATCCAGGGAATGTGGATAGAATAATACCAGATATTCCTCCCACAGTAATCTTTACATGCCACCCTCAAGGACTAATGTAGGTAAATAAAACTATTTCCTTCATTACCGCCCAAATTTGGGGAAAAGTAATTCATCAGGCCATCAAATTGTCAAACAATTTCTCTTTTTCTAAAAAAGTTAAACTTTATCTTTTAGAAGAACAAATTAAAAACTAAATCTTAATTCTTCAAAATGAACTTTGAATAAATTCAAAATTCTGGCTTTTGTTAAAATCATATAATTTCTATTTCACCATATATCAATTATTTTTGTTAACAAAAATGAATTAGAGGTTAACGAGACAACTTTCAGTTCACTTAGTCCTTGGGGGCACAAAATGTTAAAACACCCTTTTTTTCTTCCTCTTTTTCATAATCATTGTATGTTTTTATATCTCTATTGTAAACTGTGTTTCTATTGTGTAAATAAAATCGTTGTTGTTTCAACCCCAATAAATTTTCACAAATTTGTACAAAATCCTAATAAAGTGGCCAGTGAGTGTACATCTAATATTTTGAATAAAACTAAAAGTTATAGTTGCTTGGCTTGTGTAATGTACTGTGTGTGTGTGTGTGTGTGTGCAGTTACAGTACTGCCAGTAATATCAGTAAGGAAAACATCAACATCGAAAAAAAAGATAAAATTGTCATAATTTCAAATAAAAAACTTTTAATCTACTCAATAAAACAAAACAAAATGAATTGAATTCCATTTATGATTCAAAAGAGATAAACAGATGTCTTAGTAGAAGGCTCAGATGCTCTGTTACACTTTTCTGAGGCATACAGTACCACACACACACACACACACACACACACACACACACACACACACACACACACACATTTTGTAATGAATTTCAAGATTCTGACACGTTGTAAAAGTTCACCTTATGTAAGCATGCGAGACTTTCTTTAAACTAAATAATACACACACACCCACTCTCTCTCACACACACACACTAGGCCACGCTCCACCGCTTGCATTACTGTTACTGATGTCTCCCCGTGTCTCTAGGCTGGTGCACAGGTGTGTGACTGGACTTACTGCAAAGGTTTATTATAGAGCCTGTCATACACACACACACACACACACACACACACACACACACACACACACACACACACACACACACACACACACACACGCTCCCACGCCATCATGAGGCTTCCAGCACCTGTGGCCAGCATTAAGGAGCTTCGAAAGTTCACAAAGACACACAACCTGAACCTCACAATCCACAGCATCAAATCTGTGTGAGGATACTCACTAGTGCATGCACATTCTCTCTCTCCTCTCTCTCTCTCTGTATATGTGTGTGTCTGTAAGCATTTATTAACCACTTTGCATGTTGCAAATGTCCCCATAATGATGGAAATGCATGATCTTGGTAGAACAATCACCTTTTTTTTTTTTTTTTAACAAAAAGAGCCCAAAGGTTTCCTTTTCGTTATTGAGGTTAAGGGTAATATTAGGCATAGAATTATTTATTATTTAGCGACTGTAATACACACGTAATTGCAAATACCTCACCTTCATACAAAAAGGTAATACAGTACTGTGCATGTCACATTGGTGTTGCTAAAGGTGGCTTTTGTGCTGCAGTAATAATATGAAAAAAACTAATTGTCTGTCACCATTATTCCAGCACAGCTGTCCTTATATATATATATATATATATATATATATATATATATATATGTGTGTGTGTGTGTGTGTGTGTGTGTGTGTGTGCGTGCGCGCACGAGAGGGTGGAGGGGGGAGTGTGTGTGTGTGTGGGGGGGCACATGGTGGAAGCTGTTGAAGTGGAGGACTTACAGTGCCCCCTGGGGATGAATAACTTACCATCTCTCTCTCTCTCTCTCTCTCTCTCTCTTTCTCTCTCCCCTCAGTTTCACACCTGCACAGTAGAACAGAGGGAGAGGAAACCCTGCTGTACTGTATGTATTAAGGCGCACACATCTCTCTTTCTTTTCTATAGAAAAATGTATAACACAAATCACACAACCCAGATAATGATTCACAGAGAGAGAGAGAGAGAGAGAGAGAGAGTTGAAGTTTTATATCATTATACATAACCATATAATAAAACTTTACGCTGGATATGCATTTCAGTAAACGAGAGAAATTTTGTCTGGTTTCTCAACAATGGCATTTTGAAATAGAAGTGTTCCCATTTTCATAACCGTTTCATACGAAACATTTCAACTGTTAGAAACTTGGATGTGTGACCATGATAGGAAAACCTTCATCCATGATCATAGCAGAGTTTGATGAAAAGAAATTAAATTATTAAAAAAAACCCAAAAACAAAACCCCTGACCAGAATAAAGTGCTTACTGTAGATGAATGAAAAAACATTCAACACTACACAGGATTTAAATTTCAACCCCAAAATATTCTCAAATGTCAGCACGTTGTTCATCATTTTGTTTCACACCTGTTCGACCTGGATTCATTCAATAAATGTGAAGAAATTTGTCGAATCTTTAATGCCGTTTTGACATACTATAGTCAAAATTGTGTGTGTGTTCATGTGTGCGTGTGTATCCTGTCATACTCTCACCTTATTCCCTCTTTCACTTTTCCTAGAAAAAAATTTAACCCACATTAGTAGAGCTGACCATAAAACAAAGAGATGGAAAGACTGAGAGGAGAGAGATATACTGTAAGGTGACAGACAAAAGGAAATAACGGCAAAATAACACAATAGCACAAGAAAGGCCTTCCTCCTTTTTTAAATAAATTCCACAGGAATCTTGTAAATGTGGATTTGGTGTGTTTTTGGCTTCAGGCCCCATCTGTGGGACAGCTGTGTGAGAGCACGAGAGAGACGGTGAAAGAGAGAGAGAGAGAGAGAGAGAGAGAGAGAGGAGGGATGGCCGGCGCGTAATTGCGGTTGGAGGAGATTAAATGTAGTCGATGAAAATGTTTACTGGCAATGAATATGCATAACGATGAGAAGGAAATGGCAGTGCGAGATTAAAAAAAAGAGCGAGGCTATTTACATGGAGGAGAGAGAGAGAGAGAGAGGAATGAGTGAAAAAGAGAAAAGAGGAGTGAGAAAGAGAATTGGAGTGTGTGTGGGGGGGAATGTTTGTTGGCTCAGTGCCTGTAAGAGGGGGAAGAAACCTTTGGGCAAGGCATTAGGGACTAAAACAGATGGTTTGTGAACCTTTTATTAGGCAGGAAAAAAACATTAATCAAAGCGAGGCAGAAAATGGCAGGATTTTTTTTTCTTGGAGTGCTTTTTTTCTTTTACCATTTTTTTTCTTTCTTTCTGTTTTAAAAAAAAATATTATTAAAGGTGTATAACATCAAGTATCTATGTGCAGAATGCAATGTAGGCATGTGCCAGCAATCAGTAATGCCATATACTCAATTTTATATTCAACATGCATAATATTATTACAGACACTTCAAAATATCGTCAGTAATTACGCCTCTGAGACAAAGTCTGTCCCATTCGAAGGGCACCATAAGGACAGCTGTCTTCTCAAATGTTCCTTATTTTGGACAAATCTGAAAACAACGTTCCATGTGTTCTGCTCAGAGGTGTTGGGTTTTCATGGATTGTTTATCCAAGTATGCTATAGTCTGTAGAAAAAACATGACAAGTCGAGGTTTTTGTGATGGATCAAGTCGAAGTGTCTTATTATCAGGCTTGTAGTACTCGAGTCCGACTCGTGCCCTAATTTTAAGGACTCGTGACTTGACTTGGACTTGAGCACTGATGACTCGGGCTTGGACTCAGACTCATGCATTAACTGCATTTGGACTCAGAAATTGGAGACGAGGACTCTGATTTTTTCTTTATTTTTTGTAACATGCCATAATAACTTGGCATAAGATATTTATATCTACATTAACTTTAATACTAATTTTGTGCAAGAGAATACACATTCAGCGGCACGGTGGTGTAGTGGTTAGCGCTGTCGCCTCACAGCAAGAAGGTCCGGGTTCGAGCCCCGTGGCCGGCGAGGGCCTTTCTGTACGGAGTTTGCATGTTCTCCCCGTGTCCGCGTGGGTTTCCTCCAGGTGCTCCGGTTTCCCCCACAGTCCAAAGACATGCAGGTTAGGTTAACTGGTGACTCTAAATTGACCGTGAATGTGAATGGTTGTCTGTGTCTATGTGTCAGCCCTGTGATGACCTGGCGACTTGTCCAGGGTGTACCCCGCCTTTTGCCCGTAGTCAGCTGGGATAGACTCCAGCTTGCCTGAGACCCTGTAGAACAGGATAAAGTGGGTAGAGATGATGAGATGAGATGTGAATGCACATTCACCTGTTCATACGTCATGTTCAGGAACAAACTAACATTAATGGTGCTAAAATGCCTGGAGAGAACGCCCCTAGGATTGTCCCCTTTGCTTATACAGACTTCTCGTGCAGTGGGAAAAAATGCACTGCTATGTGTTCCATATGTAGAAGAACTATCGAGGAGACGACGGGGACAACCTCGAACTTCAGTCGACATTTGGCAAAACTCCACCCAGAGAAGGAAGTGACACGCTGTGTTCATTGCTCTGTTGATAGCAGGGCTTGCTTGCTGAGCGATGAACTAGCTAGTGTTAACCCTCTCTCATGTTATTTGCCCTGTTGATAGTGGGCGGGGCTTGTGTTGGACTCAACTTGGATCAGTAGTAGACCCGACTTGGGACTCGACTCTAAATTTTCTTCAATGACTTGGACTTGACTCGGAGTTGAACACTGGGACTCAAGACTGGACTCGGACTTGAGGTTTAGTGACTCGACTACAACACTACTACTACTTATTATTATTATTATTATTATTATTATTATTATTATTATTATACTTTTCAAATCCTTTTATCAGCTTTTGTTACAATCCCACTGCTGGGCCACAACCAGAGGTCTAAGGCAGAGGGAAAGTTGTCACTTATATCTTTAGCCATAGATAAACATGTCAGCGTGAGAAGGCTTTTCTTAAGATATGAGCTGTAGTATTTAAAACTTTTTTTTTTATTTCTGTATCTTTGACTTCCCTGGAATTTTTTCAAGATGCTTCCCAGTATCTTTCTTTACCAGCCCTAAAGCTCACACAACTACTGGTACAACTGTGGTCTTAAAGCGATTAACCAGGAAATTTTTCAATTACGAGGTTATGAAATGTCATCATTATACATTAATACAAGATGCTCTAAACGAAAAAATTAAGTGGACTTCAGCTTAAAAACATGTTCAAGATGTAACATCAGTCTGTTGGGCCATTTCCCTGGGCACGACCATACTGGATTAACCAGATACATGAATGTATTAGGAGATGAAAACAAGGGTGGCATTGCATGAGGTAAGACGTCTGGCCAAGTGCCTTCATCAAGTAAAGCAAGAAAACTTTACTCCTGGAAAAAGCAGCAGACTGTACCATGAGCATTTTACAGAAGATTGTTTTGTGGAGGACTTGTATGAAAAAGTCACTGGGAAGAAGCGAGACACGATCCCGGCTTTGTTTCACTACAAAACACTGACACCAGCAACACAACTGCATACCGTGGCACGCATCAAACGGATGGAAGATAAGCAGGTAAATATTTTAACTAGCATTTCCTAATACTGCATTGCATATAATTTTTGTGGAGAAATGCAATATAGTCTACATGGGATTAAGACGCAATCAGCACGCCTAAATAAGGATTCAGAATGCAGACTGACTTTGCAAAGTTTTGTGTTGTTGTGACACAGTACCGAGCCTTGTTTCCTGACTGATTTCCTGGTTTCTGATTCCTGTCACCTGTTCCTTGTTTTTGATCCTGCTTCTGTCTATGATATTCTGTTTGTGCCTCGCTCGACCTATTGCCTGTTTTATTGTTCATGATATATGCCTGCCGATTTGGACTCTCTGCACTTTTCTTTATAATAAAGATCTTCTGCACTTCCATCCAGTGGCACAGTGGTGTAGTGGTTAACACTGTCGCCTCACAGCAAGAAGGTCCTGGGTTTGAGCCCAGCGGCCACCGAGGGCCTTTCTGTGTAGAGTTTGCATGCTGTCCACGTGGGTTTCCTCTGAGTGCTCCAGTTTCCCCCACAGTCCAAAGACATGCAGGTTAGGCTAATTGGTGACTCTAAATTGACCATAGGTGTGAATGGTTGTTTGTCTCTATGTGTCAGCCCTGCAATGATCTGGCGACTTGTCCAGGGTATATCCCACCTCTCGCCCATAGTCAGCTGGGATAGGCTCCAGCTTGCCTGCGACCCTGTAGAACAGGATAAGCGGCTACAGATAATGGATGGATGGATGCACTTCCACCCATCTCCAACCATCTCTGACAGAATACTTCGTCTCGCTGACAGAATACTTCGCCCTGCTGACACTAGTATAGCATGCACTTGTGCACCTCCACTGTGCTCACAGAAAATTTATGTCACGCATGATGGAGTTATGGCAGCCTTCATGACGAAAAATAGTCCCATCTATTTTCATCACCTTAGTGGTTATATCATTAAGAACAAATTCAACATGCAGCTTTTTTTTATTTATAAAGGACAGACAATAAGACCAACTTTTAGCTCAATTTATTTATTTGCGAGATATTTTCTTTCAGGTGCCACATTCTTTCTATTTCAATCTGTACATCTTTATACTTTGATAGTTTTTCAAATTCTTTCGCAGAAACATTTCAATCTCTTGGTACTGTCATACCATATAAATCAACAGGCAAGTTTTTCCTTTATGATCCTTAACTATTCCGTCTGCTCTATTTGCTTGTAGGGTTCTACTAGTGTTTATGTTAAAATCCCATAAAATAGTAGTTTGCTCATTTTCTGTGACTGGTGGGGATTTGTGCTCATACCATTTACCAGCTGATGGAAGGCGATACTGTTGGTGTATTTTCCAATGAAGGTATTGTCTGATTCTGCTATGTCTATTCATGTATTCATTGGGTGCGAGAACTGAGCAACCGGATACCAGGTGATCTATTGTTTCGTCAAACTTGTCACAGAAGCCACATATTATTATTATTATTATTATTATTATTATTATTATGCAAAGCTAGACAGAAATGGTGTCCCAGCACCAATACACAGTATATCAGGTGCAGAAAATAAGCAAAACAAGCAACAAGAGATTCTTAGCTAGAAAACGTTAGTGTTTGCAAGTTTATGCGTCATTAATGCTAGTTAGAGTAAACGCAAGTTTGATAACCAGTTAAATTGGAAGCTAGTTTCCGTTGCTGGTTAGTTCATTAACCATGTTGGTGGTCATTTAAAGTGAGACGGCCTTTCAATTTCATAAAATCGGTGAAATTTAGCTCCCTCTGAAATTTGGTCGTTGTGATATATGTTTATTTCTGTAATATCTCACAAAATATCAGGCCATTCTGTGGCTGAGAAGTTATTTAATTTGAGAGGATTCCTGAGCAAATAATGTGCATGAAATCATTCGCTTTGCACAGTCAAGCAGACAGAGGAAGTCCGTGTACGCATGTGCAGGTTATCTTCTTCTTCTTCTTCTTCTTTTGGGTTTTACAGCAGCTGGCATCCACAGTATTACATTACTGCCATCTACAGGTTTACCTTTGACCGTGCACTGACAGTTCCATCATTCTGTCGCTAAACGAACAGCTGATCACACCGAGGTGCTCGCTGACCACCGATATATATTAGTTTGGTCCTGTGTTTCCTTTCCTTCGCAACATAACATCTTTTCTTCTTGCTTTCCATGACTGTAGTTGGTCTTTCATGTTTCATTCACACACTCACGTCCTCTATTTTTCCCTCCTGTTTCAAATTTGTATCCCACAATGCCTTGCATGAATGGGGAAAGCCCACCATGTGATGCAAGATGTAGTATCTTGAATTGGGTCATGGTGAAGCAGGAAAAAAATAGTGGAGAATTTAGGGCCACATGGCGCTAAATTCATTAATTGTTCTATTAAAAAAATGAATAAAATTGGAAGTCTGTGATTCAAATTCAGTAGCTTTCAGTCCACTAAAAAAAATAATTGGGTGTTGGGAAAATTCTTTTTATGATCTACACTTGAAAAATCTGAAAGGCAGTCTAGCTTTAACCCATGATATCAATCACATTTATTAAAATTTCACATTGCTTCTGATTGCCTACCAAAGTGACTGGGGAAAGGATGGGGATGGGGAGGGGGTATTTGGAACAAAGGAACATACAAACAACAACAACAACAACAAACATATGAAACAATTATTTGTAATTAACCATCACAAAACATGCTGGCTTATATGCAAGGCAATTTAAACCTTGGCAATGATTTACAGTCTCTGTCAAATTAGGAGCCACATTTGAAGCCGACTAGTTGGACTGAAACATGATTTTTTTTTTCAATACGTTATTGAGTATGTTCTAGGTGTGCAAAATTCACAGCATGATAACAACAGAGTTAAATATTACACCCCTGTGTCTGTTTATGACTATTTCATACAAGTTGCAAAAATATTTCTTGACCAGACTCATCGGAAACACAACTCTTATCCTTCATTAATGCATCAAATATCAAAGTTCAAATATTATTTTCTCAGAGTTTCATATCTCTAACAAGTATCCTGGGGTTACGTAACACCCTTGAGGTTTTTGGATGGGGTAATATCCTGAAAAGCACAGATTTTGGTTTAATAGTCTGATGATTAAAGTGAATATTAAAGCTGAAATCATCAGTGTGTTTGTGAGATACTGTCAGGGTGAGTTCACGCCAGGGCTGGCCATTACACTGATGTAGTACATAAAGGACAGGATAGTTTGTACAAATCATTTGGTGTCTTTGACGCATTGTTTACCACCTAATATTGATTTTTAATTACATGCTGTTGAAAGATTCAGTAAAACATTACAAGTGACTGAAGCTGTAACCAAGCTGAAATGTTTTATTCTTCTTTTTGCCACGGGAATTCTCCTTCACGAACATAAAAAAAAAGTCCTATTTATCCATTTAGAGTTACATTTAGCATTTAGTCCATGCAACACATAAGGTTGTGGTATCATTTATGTTATAGGAGCATCATTCTTTTTTTTCCCCTCTCTTGAAGTTCATAAAAAATGCAGCTTTTCATATTACAAAGAAGCCTTTCTTGTGTCGATAAAGAAACAGCTTTATGTCGGACTGTAACTGACACTGGAGACTCCTTCCCAAAATACTAAATAATACTAAAATCTCCTTCCAGAAAACTTCACCATGTCAACAATTACACATGTAATTTTTTAAAAAATCAGTTTTTGTGGGCTGTCTTCCAAGTCCATATGTAAGTTGTGAATAGAAACAATAACATATTAGAATGAGTGCATCAATATAAACTTATATTAATATATATTAATAAAGCCAGAACCACACTCAGAGCTCCTGTTATAGAAAATTCATTAAAACCTTCTGACCAATCAGAACTGAACTTTCATTAGAGCTCTGGTATAAATGCTGTCAATGATTATTTCCCACTATATTTTATTCCTTACATATTATGGAGAGCATTATACTACAGGTTTATTATTAATAATAATAATAATAATAAGAGATATTGTCATTGCGGGCGGCACGGTGGTGTAGTG
Source organism: Neoarius graeffei (assembly GCF_027579695.1). NCBI lineage: Eukaryota > Metazoa > Chordata > Actinopteri > Siluriformes > Ariidae > Neoarius > Neoarius graeffei. The sequence goes on from NC_083580.1 coordinate 16,115,104, forward strand.
GTTAGCGCTGTCGCCTCACAGCAAGAAGGTCTGGGTTCGAGCCCCATGGCCGGCGAGGGCCTTTCTGTGTGGAGTTTGCATGTTCTCCCCGTGTCCGCGTGGGTTTCCTCCGGGTGCTCCGGTTTCCCCCACAGTCCAAAGACATGCAGGTTAGGTTAACTGGTGACTCTAAATTGACCGTAGGTGTGAATGTGAGTGTGAATGGTTGTCTGTGTCTATGTGTCAGCCCTGTGATGACCTGGCGACTTGTCCAGGGTGTACCCCGCCTTTCGCCCGTAGTCAGCTGGGATAGGCTCCAGCTTGCCTGCGACCCTGTAGAACAGGATAAAGCGGCTACAGATAATGAGATGAGATGAGATATTGTCATTGCTGTATATTTTCTGTTATATCCCTCATCCAAAAATTCCTGTGTAGGGATTGGCCAAGGATGGCTCACATGACATAAAATAGTTCCACCACTGATTAAGCAATGCATCATGAGTCAGTCATGGTATATCCTGGCTATACCATGAACTGATGTCACAACTTCAAGCTATAAGGCCGACTTGAGTCACAGCTATGGCTGTGTGAGCATTTCTACGGTATGTGTGTAGCTCATAAACAACAAACATGGCTGCCTCCAATGAGTTTATGCCGAGATTCTTAACACTTTTAGTTTGGAATTTTTTGATGAGGGATATAAATCTAACATACCATGCACTGAGAGGCACTGATAATTATGGATTCTCTGAGGTGACTGGCATAGTACTATTTTATAGTTCTATTTTTGCTCTGTAAAGTGCTTTGAGTTGCCGTAGTGCATGCAATGTGCTATACAAATAAAGCTGCCTTGCCTTATTTATGGCTGCACCCCTCACAAAATAGTATTATGCCAGTCACTTTAGATAATCCATAATTTCAGCCCCTCAGTGCATGGTATATTTGATTATTATTCTATCCACATTCACTGGATATGAGCAATCGTGCACTCTGATTGGTTACTCTACTACTAGGCTATCAGCTCATACTGTATACCGTGAGTAGACAAAAACAAAATGGTGGAGCATGTTGCTGAACCAACCAAGGACGGAATAAAAACTCTACTCGAAAACAAAACCCCCAAAAATACAAAAAAGCAACAAAATATGGAATGAAAGTATTTGATCGTAAGAACATACCTTTTTTATTTTTCAAGAATTATTATTATTATCACATTTTTCACAAATTGCTACTACTACGCATATGCAATTTTTCATGTGTCCACTAAGGGGAAATGATTTTGTCGGGTGTTTTGTATAAAAGTTTGTTTATTTATCGAATTTGCAAAGAATAAAAATAAAAATGCTCTGTTTATCAAAATCCAGTGAATGTGGATTGAATAAAACAGTTATTCCATTCAATCTCATTGTACTCGGTGCTGTGTGCCTCGTCAGCTATCAGCTCATGTATGACTCGATTTCGTGGAATAAATGTTAAATATTATATTAGTATATCATAAGGGGCGGCACGGTGGTGTAGTGGTTAGCGCTGTCACCTCACAGCAAGAAGGTCCGGGTTCGATCCCCGTGGCCGGCGAGGGCCTTTCTGTGCGGAGTTTGCATATTCTCCCCGTGTCTGCGTGGGTTCCCTCCGGGTGCTCCGGTTTCCCCCACAGTCCAAAGACATGCAGGTTAGGTTAACTGGTGACTCTAAATTGACCGTAGGTGTGAATGTGAGTGTGAATGGTTGTCTGTGTCTATGTGTCAGCCCTGTGATGGCCTGGCAACTTGTCCAGGGTGTACCCCGCCTTTCGCCCGTAGTCAGCTGGGATAGGCTCCAGCTTGCCTGCGACCCTGTAGAACAGGATAAAGCGGCTAGAGATAATGAGATGAGATGAGATGAGTATATCATAATGAGATGGTGAGATGATTTATAACATATGAAATAACATAAGGAATATTTACTTTAAAAACAAAACAAAACACGGCTATATGAAAATAATCCAAGCCAGCATACAGTAGTCCAATAGACCAAGCACATTCACATAAACCTGTCAATAATGTTACAGCCAGAAGTAGTGTCCAAGCTGTGCTGTTACAGAAATTAATCCACACATTCTGACCAATCAGGTTTGAGAATTCAACCATACTGTAGTATAAATACACATGAAGAAAATGTTATAGAGCTCAGTTAATCTTTCATATATGATTATTGTTCAGTGCTCAAGTGAAAGTCGGTTGAAGTTAAAATTTTATTAGCTTCGTCATAATGTAAATGAAATACAGTGAATTTATAATAATAAAAATAATATTAAAAAATAGATACCCTATGGGTACATGTGGCTACTGCTTATAAATAAAATTGTTTTCTGATACCATGTCCATACAGTATATATATATATATATATATATATATATATATATATATATATATATATATATATATATATACACACTCTATGAGGCGGTAGCCAAAGAAATGAAGCGTAATCCAAAAATGAACGATTTAAAAATCACAGAAGTAAAATATACCAAGTGTCTGTACTTTATATCATTCAACTCTTACCTCACAGTTTTTGAAACTGAAACCTCTGAACCAAGGCTGACATACACACGCTGTTGCCATGACCAAAACTCTTATTTCCCGGAAAAGGCCCGGCGCTAGAGCTCAGTGGTCTCAATACTCTTTTCAACAACTTCCTGTAACAACTCTGCATCACATCTACATCACACATAGGACCACTGGCTGAAGAACGCGAGGAAAAGGGGGACGACCTGGAGTATATTTTAAAATAAGAATGCACTTTACCTCTGTAATAAGCATAAACATGTCTGAAAGTGATTTCTTTAATCTAGTCCATTTATTTCGAATGGTGAACCAAATTGCATACACTCAATGGCCATTTTAATCAGAACACGTGTACCATATGTGCATGTGCAGTGCGCTATTGTTACACTCATTCTTACATTCTTACAACACGATGACATAGTGGCTACCACCTCTATATGAGGCAGTAGCCATAAAAACCTTGACCTTGACCGGATTACCCCCAAAATGTTGGAGGTTCTATTTGAGACTAATGCCCATCTATCCTGAAAGTTTCATGAAGATTGGTCCAGCCGTTTCCCTGTAATATCGTTTCCAAAAAAACAAAGAAACCCGACCGAAAACAATACCTCGCCCCCTGGTGGACTCCATCCCGGGTGAGGTAAAAATAACACAATAAAAGAAACTAGTCAACAATGAATGAAACAGTGTTCAACTGGTGAATTCTCACTGTAGACTTTCTAGAATAGCAGGCATGTAATGATTATATTATGTAGTGGTGAATAAAGGAGGAGAAGATACAAAGAAGAAGACCATCGATCTGTCTTTTTGTCACAAATGATACCCTAACAATGGCTACCACCTTGAATCATTTGGTAAGTGCTATTTTTTGGAGTGGTTTTGAGTGATTCAAGCAACTAAAGATACATTTTACAGATTATTAAATTAAAGTGAAGTGGGACAAAATCCATTGCTTTCAAAAAGAAACACAATTAGATTGCTTCAAATAGAAGCACTGATTTACAATATATTCAGAAGTGCTTCTCTTTGAGGCAATCTCATCTGTGTATTTCACCTTCCTATCTCCTTTGTGTACTGCAATGTATCTTTGGCTGTTACCCTGATGCTGTGTTCACACTTATACCGGTACGAAAGTTGTATAACTGTATCGATACAAAGTATACCGGTACAGTTTAGTGCATCTGTCCACACTAGCGAGAAATGTTTGCGGTTTTCTTTCACGTAAGTTGAAATGCGCGTGCGCGAAATGTTTCCGTTGTTACCGAGTAACTTCCTTCCGAGAATATGGCGGATGAAATAACGTGTGTGTGCTTTTTGTTGTCAGTGTACAGTCTGTATTTCTGGTGGTCATTTATTCAGTCGAATCATATAAAACGCGCGAGGCAGTTGAGAAATAAACAAAGAAAACGAATCTCCCTTTCTCCCCCCTCACTTTCTCCCTCTTCCCTTCTCTTCCCCTCCCTTTCTCTCCCTTTCCCTTCTTCCTCCTTTCTTCCTCCCTCTTTCCCCCTCACTCCTTCCCCCTCTCCCTTTCTCCCCCCTTTCTTTGCTCCATGTAGCTCCACGGTCGTTTTGAGCCATTTTGACGTTTTATTTACAGCTGGAAAGCACGGGCGTATCGTATTGTATGAATAACCCAGAAGACGTAGGAATGGTTCATTGTGCTTGCACATTATATTTGTATCGATACAAAGCCGCTTCATCTGTCCACACTACAGCGAAGCGCTACAGTACCGATACTGTACCTGTACGAAACCCATACATTTGTGGGTTTCGTACTGATACAGTTATACCGCTACAGTACCGGTATAGTTGCTAGTGTGGACAGGTGTTGCGGTACGAAAGTAGTTTCGTATCGGTACAAAATCCCTAGTGTGGACAGGGTATGATTGTAGCACAGTGACTGTAGATTTAACGTAAGTGCTAAGGCTACTATCACACTGTATCATATCTTGCCATGTAAGTGGTGTGTGGGTCAAACACCAAGAAATGAGGTGCATTTTATCCAAAATTAAAGTCCTGTGACATACACGGTGTATGTGTGGTGTACCTGGGGTTTGTATGGGGTTCGAGGGATGTAAAGTTATGGCGTACTGAGGCGTATGCCATGTCATAACCGTTTCACTGCTTTCGTTGGTGTGGCATTTCGTTTTTACGTGTGACATTGCTGCTGCGTACCTGCAGCGTATCTGCGGCAATCACAGGTGGGTATAAAAGGGGGCCCCACGCTGCATTTGTTGTCATTTGTCACAGTCAAGAAAGCATCATGCCAGCAAAGAAATCAGGACCCAAGAAGGGCAAGGGAAGAGGGAAGACATCAGCTGCATCCACCCAGCCAGCCCCGGCACCACCTTCATCAGAAACATGTCAACTAAAGCATTCGCACACCATAATAGGTGTTCGAGCAACGTTCCCGCTGCATCACTGCTGCATAGCTTTTGTTTTTATGGCGTACACGTGACGTATGTGTGTTGTATCAAAGCTGCTACATATGTGCTATGGATTTTTAAGTGCGGACTTGAAAATATGCCATACCCTGGCGTACAAGGAGATCGTGTTATGCATCCTAGAGTATTAGCTATGTAAGCTGGCGATGCTGTGACGTTCCTTTCTTACTGCCACGTATCCTGATACGCCGTACATATGCAAGGTTGAAACGCCAATGTGTGAACCAAGCATAAGTTCTTGTCTAGAAGTTCAGCACTTCTTATACAGTGGTGCTTGAAAGTTTGTGAACCTTTTAGAATTTTCTATATTTCTGCATAAATATGACCTAAAACATCATCAGATTTTCACACAAGTCCTAAAGGTAGATAAAGAGAACCCAGTTAAACAAATGAGACAAAAAATATTATACTTGATCATTTATTTATTGAGGAAAATGATCCAATATTACATATCTGTGAGTGGCAAAAGTATGTGAACCTCTAGGATTAGCAGTTAATTTGAAGGTGAAATTAGAGTCAGATGTTTTCAATCAATGGGATGACAATCAGGTGTGAGTGGGCACCCTGTTTTATTTAAAGAACAGGGATCTATCAAAGTCTGATCTTCACAACACATGTTTGTGGAAGTGTATCATGGCATGAACAAAGGAGATTTCTGAGGACCTCAGAGAAAGCATTGTTGATGCTCATCAGGCTGGAAAAGATTACAAAACCATCTCGAAAGAGTTTGGACTCCACCAATCCACAGTCAGACAGATTGTGTACAAATGGAGGAAATTCAAGACCATTGTTACCCTCCCCAGGAGTGGTCGACCAACAAACATCACTCCAAGAGCAAGGCGTGTAACAGTCGGCGAGGTCACAAAAGACCCCAGGGTAACTTCTAAGCAACTGAAGGCCTCTCTCACATTGGCTAATGTTAATGTTCATGAGTCCACCATCAGGAGAACACTGAACAACAATCGTGTGCATGGCAGGGTTGCAAAGAGAAAGCCACTGCTCTCCAAAAAGAACATTGCTGCTCATCTGCAGTTTGCTAAAGATCACGTGGACAGGCCAGAAGGCTATTGGAAAAATGTTTTGTGGATGGATGAGACCAAAATAGAACTTTTTGGTTTAAATGAGAAGCGTTATGTTTGGAGAAAGGAAAACACTGCATTCCAGCATAAGAACCTTATCCCATCTGTGAAACATGGTGGTGGTAGTATCATGGTTTGGACCTGTTTTGCTGCATCTGGACCAGGACGGCTTGCCATCATTGATGGAACAATGAATTCTGAATTATACCAGTGAATTCTAAAGGAAAATGTCAGGACATCTGTCCATTAACTGAATCTCAAGAGAAGGTGGGTCATGCAGCAAGACAACAACCCAAAGCACACAAGTCGTTCTACCAAAGAATGGTTAAAGAAGAATAAAGTTAATGTTTTGGAATGGCCAAGTCAAAGTCCTGACCTTAATCCAATCGTAATGTTGTGGAAGGACCTGAAGCGAGCAGTTCATGTGAGGAAACCCACCAACATCCCAGAGTTGAAGCTGTTCTGTACGGAGGAACGGGTTAAAATTCCTCCAAGCCGGTGTGCAGGACTGATCAACAGTTACCAGCAACGTTTAGTTGCAGTTATTGCTGCACAAGGGGATCACACCAGATACTGAAAGCAAAGGTTCACATACTTTTGCCACTCACAGATATGTAATATTGGATCATTTTCCTCAATAAATAAATGACCAAGTATAATATTTTTGTCTCATTTGTTTAACTGGGTTCTCTTTATCTACTTTTAGGACTTGTGTGAAAATCTGATGATGTTTTAGGTCATAATTATACAGAAATATAGAAAATTCTAAAGGGTTCACAAACTTTCAAGCACCAATGTACCTGACTTTTCCACTTGTTGTATGTTGCTCTGGGTAAGATTGTCTGCTAAATGCCTTTAATGTAATGACATTAACAATTGTAAGCATCTTAGTAGGCAGCAAGTTATTCAAAAAAGGTTAGTGTTCTTGATGTGTAAATCTAAAAACAACAAATGATAGGATAAATAAGACTGCGTGACAAATTACATTTCAAACTGATCCTAGTGGATAACATTAGACAACATTAGCAGATAACATCAGCACACTATAACACGGTAACATATTATACTGCGGAGCCTATTTTTGACTTGAACATGACGTTCATTGAAAAACAGCAATTTTAAAGTAATTCTCAGCTTGTTTAAATAAGCATTGCAGCCCCAGTATGTTTTTCCCCCTGAAATTACCATCAATTAGATCTTTTGTCATTATCATTTTGCAGTTCCTGTTGGTATTATGAAACTGGTGTGTTTTAAGAGAGCAAATGTAATTAATTATAATAAATTCAGCATTGCAAATGACACTGAGCTCATTGACATTTCTGAGTTATTTATGACATTTTTTAACGTTCGTGTTTTAAACTATATCATTGCAGCAATTCCCTCTGTAATGTTGGAATAAGTTCAGTTGTGCATGTAAGCACGACATGTTTAGTAATTTAATTTATTTCTTGCTGTGTGGGTAAAGCTGAATGTTAAAGTAGAAGAAAAAGCCTGTTTGCTGAATTATTTTAGCAAATTTTGAACAAAAAATATTATTGTAAATATCATGAAAAGATTCACCTTACCATTCTGCACCTGTCATATTGTATATGTGACCGTATAGTGTTATGTACTACAACAACGTGTATATACACACACGCACACACACACACACACACACACACACACACACACACACACACACACACACACACACACACACACACACAGGCTCAGGTTGGTTTTATGGGGCCTTTATGGTCCCTGGCCTGCTGTTGGATCCATAAAGAGTAGTCCCTGATTCACAATTAAAGAGAGAGAGATAGATAGAGATAGAGATTGAATCTTTCCTGGATGCATTATCACATCTTGTCATCTTGTCTCTCACAAACACACACACACACACACACACACACACATTGTGATGCAGGTTTGAAAATGCACAAGTCATCAAAAGCCATACTGCTCATAAATCATCCCTTCTTATTTCATTCTGAACTAAATGCAAAATCTATATTCCTGAGCAGTATATATGTATCTGTGTCGAAACATATGTGCATTAAGACTCTGTTTTTCTTTTTGAAATGAAACGAGATTCTTTCTCACAGGTGTACAAAGAATATAGGTGTGCTGTGCTATGATGTGAGACAAGTATAAAAACCTGCATGTTTTAAATGAGCAACTCAATATCAAGTGAGCTAAAGACAAAGGAAATTTACCCTTGTGTATTCCGCTTTGTGCAACATCAGGTTCCTGAAAATTTGTCGACTCAAAACGACAAGGGATTTATTTTCTTATTAGTTCTGTTTATCCTGCAAAATGCCAGTAAAACTCTGTGGATTTGAACACATGAAATATTGACAATAATGAAAACATTTTAAGGGGAACTGAAGCCATTTTAAACTTGCTTTATTTCTTAATTAACGTGTTATTTAATTATGTTTTTGGTTTTATTAACCTTATATCGTGACTCGTATTGGCATATTATATTACACATATTGGCCTTTTCGGTTTTTAGCCATGTTGAATGTAGTTCGTTTGGTCCACAGCAGGCGCCGCTTATCCGCGTGACCTTCACGAGACTTATGCGAGACTTCAACCGTGAAGTGTCAGCGCTGCCATTTTGAAAACTGTTTACACCGCGGCCAGATCGCCATATCATTCCAATTTAGATTCATTTTGAGATTTGCCAGCTTCATCAGTGATGGAGATTATTCCATACAACTTCGAACCAATGTGGAGTAGAGAAGAGGTGGAAAGATGACAGGATAAGGACTAGTCCGTCGTGCTGGTATTTACGTCATTACTGTCGGACAACTAAAACATGCCAGATCAGGCGGCTCGCGGGTTTTCAAAATAATAAATAGATGCATGTATTTTTGTAATAAATGCATATTATACTGAGTGCATTTCCCACATAATCCTCACTAAGGTTTCGGACAGCACTACAAAATGGCGTCCTCACTACATAGTGCCCTATATAGTGAGTAGGGAGCAATTTCGGACACGGAAAACTTCTGGCTTGATTACGCCAGCATTCGAAGGAGGGCGCATGTGTCTTTTGACAATGTTGGCAGATGTCGGTCACTTTGATTTCCGCTGTACGTTTTACTTCCGTCCTACGATGTTTTGCACAGGTCTCAGCGAATCTCGTTTACGGCCATTGCTTTGGCATATGGACCGATATATTACATAGCACATTTCAAACACTCATAACTTGCTATAGCAGCGACAAAATAACTATCATAAAGGCATTCCTGCATTTTATAAAATGAGAAAAATAGAATTTTGATGATAAATTTGCCTTCAGTTCTCTTTTAACACAATTTCTAGGAGGAATAGATTGCATGATGTTCTTTTTTTAATCATCAGTGACATGGATAGTCAGTCCATTCAAAACACTGTGCATTTCATGAAATATTATATGAACACAAGAACCAGTTGAGTAACACTGTTACAGTTTTAGTTATTTAGTAGTCCATTTGCACTAATGCACTTTGTTTCTGTATTGTGATTTTGCACATTTCAAGGTCATGTCAGGTTGTGTCATACATCTTCATTCTGTGAACTTTTATTGGACATTCCAGCACACACTGTACAGCTTGGTTATTGACTTAGCCCATTACACATATTCTCTTCCTCTCACACATTCATATCACGTCTCTTCTCCATCTTCTTTTTGCACTTTCTGGGACATACTGTACAGCTTGGACTTCAGCAACTCATGCACACACCCCTTAAATATGTCCACTTCTCAAATTTGCATATTTCAGATTCTTCTATTTTTTTATTCTATGTATATAGCTACTTTTGTCTTTGCCAAATTCTTCTATTTTATCTGTTCAAGCACCAATCACCAATCAGTTAACAAATCACCAATTATGATGCGTATTGTGGATCAAAAAATATCCTCAAAAGTGTAATAATCTATTACTGTTGCCAAATGATTTCAAACAGTAGTGAAAAATAAGTCTGCTTATAGAGTATTTCTGTGAATCGATACCAGGATATCTCTTTTTTGCCTGATTCTTTAACTCATCATTTCCACATATTTGCAAAATGGAAAAGTGATATTTGTGATTATTTTTTCTAAATATGATTTACTCATTAGCTAAATTTTTATGATTATTATTTGTACTCTTTAAAAATATTTAATGACTCAATAAATGGATTTTTGTAAAACAACAACAGCAAAAACAAACAAGAATAATCAGGAGATGAAATATCCCCCCAGACCCCACATGAAACCCCGCTCCAAATTTTCCTAAGTTGAATTGGTTGCTATGGAAATACGGGAAAAAAAAATAAAAATCACAGAAATCCCAAAATGTCAAAAGGCACAACTCCTCGAGGCACTTAACATAATTGTTAAGTTTCGTGAAAATATTCCTCATAATTTTTGAGTTATGCTCCAGAAACTAAAATGTTTACAGACAGATGGACAGAGCGATAGCTATACCCCCCCCACATTATATACTGAGGAGATAACTAGAAGAGCACTCAGTAGAGTGCATACCACCACCAAGCCACATATTATCAACATCAAAATCAAACCACTTGAACCTGGGATAATACTAAACCTGTACACCAAATTTCATCAAAATCTGTTCACTACTTTTTGAGTTAAATTGGGAACAGACAAAAAAAATCCTGGATCCACATACAGTACATATCCAGATTTGCATCAAAATCTAATTGATTGTTCCTTGTCCAATGGCCCACCTTTCCTCCAAATTTCATCTAAATCCGTTCACTACTTTTTAAGTTACATCAGGCTAACAAATTCTGGATCCGCATACATATCTGGATCCTGCATCCAGTTGGATCCCTACATTGGGAACAAACAAACAAACAAACAAATGGAGGCGAAAACATAACCTCGTCCAACAAAGTTGACGGAGATAAAAACATGCATCATGTGTTATGAGTGTAGCAAGTTATTAATTCTCTATATTGGAAAAATTTCCAAATCTAATACAGTTAGAATTTGTTACATTAGAAATGACATGCTCTATGGTTTGGCCAATTATCTGCTTTTCCCTACCAAATAAATAAGAATTATTTATTTACTGAAATTCATGAATTTATTAAATTATTTATTTTTTATATTTATTTGAAAGATGAACCTGGGAAAAAAAAAAACCCAAGCGTTGCAACATGTGAAAAGGAACTTTTACCTCAGGTCAACAACTTCAAAGCGCGAGCCCAGACTGTTTGGTCTACGCATCCTTCTGCAAAACCAAAACACTCCGGCTTATTAGCCGAGTTAAAATCCCCCCTGCATATGCTGTTGATTTTGGAAGCCATCCAAATCACCTTGTCAACATTGCCAATATTTTTTTGGCTCAGCACTTGTTTGTGAAGCAATTAAAAGTTTAGAATCAGATTTTTTTTTTTTTTGTCAAGGCCATCCACTTTTGGTTTGAGGGTATGTGATTCATGCTAACAGCATGCTAGAAGTATTTATGCAATAGAAAATACAGAAATTGTGAAATAAGTTATTGCTAATTAGCACTTCATTATTATGCTGCAAATTTTACGGTGCAGCACAAATCCTCATCTTGTGAGTGTGCACACACGCACGCACGCACGCACGCACACACACACCTGAATACTGTGAGGCCTGTTAATTAGCAAGGGTAGATGTGTCACTAGATACACCAAAAGCTTTAACTAAACTCGAGATAAACCAAGAAAAAAATTATAAGAATTAATGTGAATGAGTGATTTTTATCAGATTTAATATGAATTAAGTTGTACTTGTGCTTGTCTGTTTTGTGTACTCATTCTCATCTCATCTCATTATCTCTAGCCGCTTTATCCTGTTCTACAGGGTCGCAGGCAAGCTGGAGCCTATCCCAGCTGACTACAGGCGAAAGGCGGGGTACACCCTGGACAAGTCGCCAGGTCATCACAGGGCTGACACATAGACACAGACAACCATTCACACTCACATTCACACCTACGGTCAATTTAGAGTCACCAGTTAACCTAACCTGCATGTCTTTGGACTGTGGGGGAAACCGGAGCACCCGGAGGAAACCCACGCGGACACGGGGAGAACATGCAAACTCCACACAGAAAGGCCCTCGCCGGCCCCGGGGCTCGAACCCAGGACCTTCTTGCTGTGAGGCGACAGCGCTAACCACTACACCACCGTGCCGCCCTGTTTTGTGTACTGTATTGCCATTTTTTCAAAGAACAAGACTCAAATTTAGATTTAACTGTTGTAGCTTTCTATTGGGTGGCACAGTCGTGCAGTTGGTTAGCACTGTCGCCTCACAGCAAGAAGTGGGTTCTGGGTTCAAGCCCAGTGGTTGACGGGGGCCTTTCTGTGTAGAGTTTGCATGTTCTCCCTGTGTCTGTGTGGGTTTCCTCCAGGTGCTCTGGGTTCTTCCATGGTCCAAAGACATATGGTTAGGTTAACTGGCTACTCTAAATTGCCCATAGGTGTGAGTGTTTGTGTGAATGATTGAGAGGAGAAAACCTCTATAATAATCCAGTAGAAGGCAACGGGAAACCACTACTGTAATTCTTTCCTCGAGACTTTGATGACTGATGCCGTCAGATCGGCCATGTCGCTGCAGTGATATGCCAGATAGATAGTTTTCTATCACAACAAATTTTCACTTCTGTGGATTAGCACATCCTGACAATGACACAAAATAAAATAAGAAGACAATAAGAAAGGAAGTCAAACCAAGGACCAGTTCAAATGATTTAAACTTTGGAATTTCACATAATGGACAGGATGTTTTTGAGTATTTAATGTTCGAAACTTAATCTCATTCTCATTATCTGTAGCCGCTTGATCCTGTTCTACAGGGTCTCAGGCAAGCTGGAGCCTATCCCAGCTGACTACGGGCGAAAGGCGGGGTACACCCTGGACAAGTCGCCAGGTCATCACAGGGCTGACACATAGACACAGACGACCATTCACACTCACATTCACAGCTATGGTCAATTTAGAGTCACCAGTTAACCTAACCTGCATGTCTTTGGACTGTGGGGGAAACCGGAGCACCCGGAGGAAACCCACGCGGACACAGGGAGAACATGCAAACTCCACACAGAAAGGCCCTCGCCAGCCACGGGGCTCAAACCCGGACCTTCTTGCTGTGAGGCGACAGCGCTAACCACTACACCACCACCGTGCCGCCTGTTCGAAACTTTAGTTTCCCAAATATGTGTGTGTGTGTGTGTGTGTGTGTGTGTGTGTGTGTGTGTGTGTGTGTGTGTGTGTGTGTGTGTAATAGTAGCTGGGGAATGAATTTTTACATCACCCTATGATGTTCCATTAGTAGGCACACCTGCACATCTCACTGTTCCCACAGGGCTTTCTTCCCCCCACCACACACACACACACACACACACACACAGGTCAGCAAGTATTCTATAAAATAAGTCACATGATATGAACAGGTGATTTGTTTATCTCCATTTATATTTAAATGTATTTAATTAAATTAAATGAGTTTTAAAAAAAATGGTCCAGTACTAAAGCCAGAATAGTAGAAAAAAAAGCTCAGAAACAATGGCATCATCACAATTTATATGCTTAAGTCATTTTATGTCAATTATTTCGCTGATTTCGTCAGAGCAGGAATTAATGACTGATAGAATGAGAGAAAAGAGGAGTGTGGGTGTACGCGTATGGCTCTGACTAATGGAAGCACTTTCAACAGAGACACAAAAACATGAAATTAGCGTCTGCACAGCTTTCGCCTCGAATCCCCAGGAATCATCTGCAGCTCCAGACTCACATTCACATATCACATTCAATTGCCCATAGGTGTGAACGAGTGTGTGAATGTGCGTGTCCATGGTGCCCTGTGATGTTCTTGTATTTCATTCAGGGTTTGCTTCTCTTTTCACACAGTCAGTGCGTTTACATGCACATCCAAATCGAGCTACTGTCGGTAATCGAGCTAAGGGTCCCAGCAGGGGTGCCAGAGAAATCCAATCCTACATGCACACAAGGAAATCGAGCTATTGTGTGAGGTACATTGTGCACCCGAGCCACAGGTGGTGCTACACGCCCCATCGTGTTGGTACACTTCCAGTTGTCGTCATGAAGAAGAGCTATTCAAAAGTATAAACAAAGTTATCAGTTCCGTGTTCACAAGAAGAACGACGACGAGGACAGCAACATCGAGAGAGAGAAGATGGACAACAATGAAGCAGCTCAGCACTTGTTGAACCGCTTGTGGTCTCGTCACTCGTCACTTCCGGAAGGGGCAGTGCTAAAGTAAGTAGCTCGACTACGTAGCTCAATAGGGTTTACATGCACTAAGTAGCTCGGCTACAATCGCATAATCTAGGTCGTGTAGCTCGATTACAAGAAATCCAGTTCGGTTCGATTTCAGCCGAGCTAAGGTGTTTCCGTGGCATTTAGAACTTCGATTTCAGTCGAGCTACGGCAGAAATGTGATTTTCTCTATGTGCATGTAAACGCACTGAGTGTTTCCAGAATATTCTGACCAGGATAAAGTGGTTTCTGTACTAACCCCATTTCCAGAAAAGCTGGGATATTTTCCAAAATGCAATAAAAACAAAAATGTGTGATATTTGTTAATTCACATGAGCCTTTGTTTAACTGATAAAAGTACAAAGAAAAGGTTTTCAACAGTTTTACTGACCAACTTAATTGTATTTTGTAACTATCAATGAAGTTTGAATTTGATGCCTGCAACACACTCAAAAAAAAGTTGGGACAGAGGCAAAATAAGACTGAAAAGTTTATAGGATATTCAAGTGACACCATTTTGGAAGATTCCACAGTGAGCATGGTTATAAAAGGAGCAGCACCAAAGGCTCAGTCTTTGGATGGATCGTGGCTCTAACCTTTGTGCTAAAATTCATGAGAGAATTGTTAGTCACTTCAAAAATAACATTTTTCAATGCAAGTGAAAAATCTGGGCGGCACGGTGGTGTAGTGGTTAGCGCTGTCGCCTCACAGCAAGAAGGTCCTGGGTTCGAGCCCCGGGGCCGGCGAGGGCCTTTCTGTGCGGAGTTTGCATGTTCTCCCCGTGTCCGCGTGGGTTTCCTCCGGGTGCTCCGGTTTCCCCCCACAGTCCAAAGACATGCAGGTTAGGTTAACTGGTGACTCTAAATTGACCGTAGGTGTGAATGTGAGTGTGAATGGTTGTCTGTGTCTATGTGTCAGCCCTGTGATGACCTGGTGACTTGTCCAGGGTGTACCCCGCCTTTCGCCCGTAGTCAGCTGGGATAGGCTCCAGCTTGCCTGCGACCCTGTAGAAGGATAAAGCGGCTAGAGATAATGAGATGAGATGAGATGAGTGAAAAATCTTTCAAAATCTACAGTACATAATTTTGTGAAAAGATTCAAGGAATTTGGAGACATCTCAGTGTGTAAAAGGCAAGGTCGGAAACCACTGCTGAATGTGCGTGACCTTCGAACCCTCAGGTAGCACTAGGGTATTAGGCAGAAAAGGAAAATTACCAGTCAAAAATAATATTTTATATAATCCTGATGAGCGCTGCAGGCGCGAAGACAAGCACCGCAGGCGCGAAGTCCCTCTAGGGGGGTCTGGGGGCATGCCCCCCCAGAAAATTTTTGAAATTTAGACTTCATTTCCTGCATTCTAGGACATTTTCAGGGTGAAATGGCGTGTAATTTTTGATCAGAAATATTGCATATTTTTACTTTTGTATTTTTTTCAGTTTCACTCCTGAATGTATCAGATGTATGTATGGTGTTTGATTTGGTAACATAAGTGAAAAGAAAATAAACAACAATGAATTGTATATAATCTTTTGATCTAGTTACAGTATTGAATAAAAAAAACCCCAACAGTATTCTATTTTACGTGGCACAAATTAAATCGCAGAATGTCTGTCACTGACTGTCATCCATAATATTTTGACCAAACTACTCAAAAATTAAAATTAACTTTGAAAGAACGGGAACTGAGTTTGGTTTGCACAAAGATTACAGACGTCTAGGGGCCTGCAAGAATCGGTCTGCTGCTGCATCAAAGTCAAATTCCTGACGATCTAACTTTTCGTAGCTTTGTCTGATAAGCTGCTCCAGCCTAACTATACTTAATTTTGTTCTCAACTTGGTTTTGATCCTGTTCTGAACAGAAAAGACTCGCTCAGCCTCTGCATTGCCAACAAGCACACATATTGCCATTGACATGAGGTGAAACATGCTTGGATAGAGCCGCTGATTTGGCATGTTTGGACCTCCAAATATCTTCATCATGAGCTGAGTTGGTCTTGCAAAATGACCCTCTTCCTGCCATTCATCATCACCATCTGTTGAGAACCTGTTCTGGTATACTAGTCGCTTGAAGACAAGAAATTCTCCTCTTGCCTGTCTGAGGGTCGCTATCCCAATCGATCGGACGGCGACCCCCCCCCCAACGTGTGTGTGTGGGGGGGGGGGGGGGGGGGGGGGGGGGGGGGGCTCCGCGGCTGGAGGCTCACAGGCGCCCGCTAGGCGCCTCCGTCCTCCTAAACCCAGATGCGCCTCGCGCCTCTCAAGGCTCTCTCCCCCGACCTCCTGACACGCGCCTCCCGCGTCACGCCGTGCGAACGCCTCGGCCCACCCCCGCGGACGCGCGCGGCTGCCGGTGGATCCTTCCACTCTGGCTGCCCGCGCGCGCCCCGGGACGAGACGGGGTCGCGGCCACGGGCGCGAGAGGCTCAGGCTGAGGCCGGGGGTCGGAACGACGAGAGGCGAAGGGCCGCCTGAAGGGGAGGACCCCCTCTCCCTTTTTCGAAAGCCCCATCCGAACGCGACCTCAGATCAGACGAGACGACCCGCTGAATTTAAGCATATTACTAAGCGGAGGAAAAGAAACTAACCAGGATTCCCTCAGTAGCGGCGAGCGAAGAGGGAAGCGATGAAATATTCTGATTTTTCATTTCAAGTTTTCAGTATTTTTCGTATTAAACTGTTTTTCTTACGATTTGTAAATGATAGCGGAACATAACTGGATTTATCGGATGACATGTGGGAGTATTCATGTGCGAAAATTTTCGGCATTATCGTCCGTTTCAGTATCCGTCTGTGTGTATCCTTGCCCGTTGAAATTGGCAATCGCCCGTCAAATTTACGGGTGGACGGGTCTCTGCCTAATACCTTAGGTAGCACTGCCTGAGAAATTGTCATGCTAATGAGACAAATATAGCCACATGGGCTAGGGAGTACTTCGGAAAACTGTTGTCATTTAACACAGTCCACTGCTGCATCCAGAAATGCAACCTGAAACTGTATTACGCAAGGAGGAAGTCATTCATTAATTCTATGCAGAAACGCCACCGATATCTCATCTCAGGTGAACCGAGAGACAGTGGAAACGTATGCTGTGGTCAGATGAGTCCACATTTCACCTTGTTTTCGGGAAAACTGGATTGCCAAGGTGAGCACAATCATCCAGTTTGTTATCAAAGCAAGCATCTGTGATGGCATGGGGGTATCAGTGATTACGGCATGGGTGAGTTGCATGTGTGTGAAGGTACCATTGATATATTGGGGCATCCATCCATCCATCCATTATCTGTAGCCACTTACCCTGTCCTACAGGGCCGCAGGCAAGCTGGAGCCTATCCCAGCTGACTATGGGCGAGAGGCGGGGTACACCCTGGACAAGTAGCCAGGTCATCGCAGGGCTAACACATAGACACAGACAACCATTCATACTCACATTCACACCTATGGTCAATTTAGAGCCACCAATTAGCTTAACCTGCATGCCTTTGGACTGTGGGGGAAACTGGAGCACCCTGAGGAAACCCACGCAGACACGGGGAGAACGTGCAAACTCCACACAGAAAGGCCCTTGTCGGCTGTTGGGCTCGAACCCAGGACCTTCTTGCTGTGAGGTGACAGTGCTAACCACTACACCACTGTGCCGCCCCATATTGGGGCATATATCGGGATTTTAGAGAGACATATTCATCAAGGCAACGTCTCTTCCCTGGAAGTCCATGCTTATTTCAGCAGGACAATGCCAGGCCTCATTCTACACGGGCTACAACAGCGTGGCTTCGTAGACACAGTGTGTGTGTGTGTGTGTGTGTGTGTGTGTGTGTGTGTTTGACTGGCCTTCTGCTAGTCCAGATTTGTCTTATAGGGAGAATGTATGTGGCATTTTGGAAAATATCCCAACTTTTTTGGAAATGGGGTTAGTATTGATCTGGAACTAAATTCAGTTATGGTTTTAAAACATGCTTTTATATTTCGTATTTCTTCAATAATATAGGGAGTGTGTGCTCAGCAGTACAGACAATAAGGCTTACTCTATAGTGTTACATCCTTGCTTTGACCCCAGCACCTACCCACAGTTTGCACCCTCATGTGTCCCTTTCTGGTTTCCACTATCTATTTTTGACCATTGCGTCCTGTCCTTGTTAACACTGGGAGTTTCTCAATACCAAGAACTCGAAGGACGGACTTGTGACCTTCAGAGGTATGTAACCTTGCAAGAATGAACTCACACGGACACAAGAACAGAGCCGGCACATATAAATGTGTACATGCTATTCCGCAATTCCTCAACAATACTGCAGCTTCAGCTATTATTAAACCATAATGGCAAAAAAACATCCATTCACTGTAAGCCAGTACCAGTGTATTTCTAGCTAAATTACCAAAGGAGTCTAGTATATCTATAAAAAGCAAAAAGCCTCCTCTTCACTAAATGTCAGAGCTTTTATATTTTGCATTGTTTGTACCACCTGAGCAAAGATTTAACTACATTACTAATGACTCAAATCATTAAATGTCAAAATGTAAATTAGATGCATGGTTTAATCAAAAAGAGAATAGGTCATGATTATAATGATGATGATGTGACATGATGAAGCCTGGGACTATGTTCACGTCTGAGTATTTTTTTTTAACTGTTCTTGGTACTTGCGTTCCTGATTGGAATATTGCAATGCAACTTTTGTGTTAAAAGATATCATCAGATGAAGATTCAAGGATACAAGAACACACAATAATGCATATTGAGCAACGCCCAGTATATTGCGTTCCCTAATTAAGTTTACAGTTACTCATTTCCGCCATATTAGTTTCTGAATTTTCTGAAAACCTTTAGTTATTCCTTGTGTATTTGCATGTTTGTTCAACAATACTTTGTGGTTCCTAGCTTGAACCTTGCACAGGTTATGTAGGTTACGTTTTGCCTGAACATTGCCTGTGAATCTAAATTATGATTATGGGTCATGCATCAGTGTTTTGTCAGCATGTAACTTTGTCCCATATTGGTGTAACATAAATGAGTTTTGGAGTAGCCCAATTAAACTTATTGTATGTGAGTCATTTGTGCAATTTTTTCCATGCATTGATGGCATTGACACATTGATGAACACAACTCCCTGAAAAACAAACAAACAAACTAACTAACTAACTAACTAACTAACTAACTAACTAACTAACTAACTAACTAACTAAATAAATAAATAAATAAAATTCATTCATTCAGGAAAAAACAAAAACCAACAAACCAAACACCCCCACCATCCACCCACCCCCAAAATAAAACAACAACAACAACAACAACAACAAAACATACATTAGTTCTGAAACTGTTCTCCTGATATTACAGTATGCCATTGTACAACCCCGATTCCAAAAAAGTTGGGACAAAGTGCAAATTGTAAATAAAAATGGAATGCAATAATTTACAAATCTCAAAAACTGATATTGTATTCACAACAGAACATAGACAACATATCAAATGTTGAAAGTGAGACATTTTGAAATTTCATGCCAAATATTGGCTCATTTGAAATTTCATGACAGCAACACATCTCAAAAAAGTTGGGACAGGGGCAATAAGAGGCTGGAAAAGTTAAGGTACAAAAAAGGAACATCTGGAGGACCAAACTGCAACTCATTAGGTCAATTGGCAATAGGTCATTAACATGACTGGGTATAAAAAGAGCATCTTGGAGTGGCAGCAGCTCTCAGAAGTAAAGATGGGAAGAGGATCACCAATCCCCCTAATTCTGCGCCGACAAATAGTGGAGCAACATCAGAAAGGAGTTCGACAGTGTAAAATTGCAAAGAGTTTGAACATATCATCATCTACAGTGCATAATATCATCAAAAGATTCAGAGAATCTGGAAGAATCTCTGTGTGTAAGGGTCAAGGCCGGAAAACCATACTGGGTGCCCGTGATCTTCGGGCTCTTAGACGACACTGCATCACATACAGGCATGCTTCTGTATTGGAAATCACAAAATGGGCTCAGGAATATTTCCAGAGAACATTACCTGTGAACACAATTCACCGTGCCATCCGCTGTTGCCAGCTAAAACTCTATAGTTCAAAGAAGAAGCCGTATCTAAAAATGATCCAGAAGCGCAGACGTCTTCTCTGGGCCAAGGCTCATTTAAAATGGACTGTGGCAAAGTGGAAAACTGTTCTGTGGTCAGATGAATCAAAATTTGAAGTTCTTTATGGAAATCAGGGATGCTGTGCCATTCAGACTAAAGAGGAGAAGGACGACCCAAGTTGTTATCAGCGCTCAGTTCAGAAGCCTGCATCTCTGATGGTATGGGGTTGCATTAGTGTGTATGGCATGGGCAGCTTACACATCTGGAAAGACACCATCAGTGCTGAAAGGTATATCCAGGTTCTAGAGCAACATATGCTCCCATCCAGACGACGTCTCTTTCAGGGAAGACCTTGCATTTTCCAACATGACAATGCCAAACCACATACTGCATCAATTACAGCATCATGGCTGTGTAGAAGAAGGGTCCGGGTACTGAACTGGCCAGCCTGCAGTCCAGATCTTTCACCCATAGAAAACATTTGGCGCATCATAAAACGGAAGATACGACAAAAAAGGCCTAAGACAGTTGAGCAACTAGAATCCTACAGACAAGAATGGGTTAACATTCCTATCCCTAAACTTGAGCAACTTGTCTCCTCAGTCCCCAGACGTTTACAGACTGTTGTAAAGAGAAAAGGGGATGTCTCACAGTGGTCAACATGGCCTTGTCCCAACTTTTTTGAGATGTGGTGTTGTCATGAAATTTAAAAATCACCTAATTTTTCTCTTTAAATGATACATTTTCTCAGTTTAAACATTTGATATGTCATCTATGTTCTATTCTGAATAAAATATGGAATTTTGAAACTTCCACATCATTGCATTCCGTCTTTATTTACAATTTGTACTTTGTCCCAACATTTTTGGAATCGGGGTTGTATGTCACATTCCACACTAATTGACACTTATCAAACACTATTTGACTGATTTATCAAAGTATTAGATTGGACTCTTTGATTGGACACTCCGTTTCATTGGTGCTCTACTTGGTCTTTCACAAGTATACTGTTAAAAAATTGCTGTAAATTTTTACAGTAAATAACAAACCTAAAACATATTTCCAGTAAAGCATTGTAATCTTAATGTTGTATAGAATAACACATAACATAATACAATGCTATACATTTGGCTTATGCAGGATACAACTGAGCTGAAGGTCTTGCCCAACCATGACAGCTTGGTGATGCTGAGATTTGACTCAAAGCCTTAACCATTGAGTGACCATAACTACACCACAACAACACTGTAACTAGCTTGCATTGATTCACTTGATTACTTCTACCACTGAATTAACTCCACTAAAACAGTTGCATTGAATCAAGTACTAGTACTAGTTTCAGGGGGAGCCACGGCCTAATGGTTCGAGAAACAGCTTTGGGACCAAAAGGTCGCCAGTTCAATTCCCTGGACCAGCAGAAACAGCTGAAGTGCCCTTAAGCAAGGCACCTAACCCCCTAAATGCTCCCCAGGCTGCTCTGGGTATGTTGTACATTGCATTGGAGCAAAGAGCATCTGCTAAATGCCTGGAATGTAATGTGGCTCAGTGGTTAAGGTTTTGAGTCACAAGTAAGTTGTTTGTTCCAATCCCAGCACCACAAAACTGCCTGGATTGGGTCTTTGAGCAAAACTCTTCAGCTCTGGATGAAATGTACTGGAGTATCTGTTATTTTATACTATGTAAGATAAGATATTACAGTTCTTTACTGTCAACATATTTTACAGTTGTTTACTGTCAAGTTCATAGTACTTTATTGGTAGAGCCAGGTTGGTAAAATCTACAGTAAATTTTGTTACTGTGTAATAGCTTATAGGGAGGAAAATTATGAATGACAGAAATGTGGCTGGGGCACTGAAAATGCTGGAAGGAAGGGAACAAATTGGTATAACTTTTGTGAAATAATGGAGTCAAGAGTTTCTGCAAGTAAGTCAAATACAGTTTTGAATAAATATGTGCAGAATCTAAGCATTCAGTCAGTACATCAATGCTCAGCATTGGACAAGCATCAAATTTAGTCCATGCAGAAACAGACGGGACTGTCCGCCTTGGGCACAAGGTCCACAGGGCTGCTCCAGTTGCTGTGGGAGTCCTTGATTATCCCCCCTGTCGAGCACAGCCCTGAGCTCTTCCTGAGTTATTTATTTATTTATTATATTCAGGCAATCTATATTAGATAGATCAGGCTGCACACGATTACCCCCCCAGTGGACTATCAGTGTGTTGTGTTATGAAGCAAAAGCATATAGAAAACTTAGTTTGTAACCTCTCTTCTCTGAAATTATGAAAGTTCTCCACAGGAGACTGCTGATTTTTTTAGGCTCACCTTGGTTCCCCAGTTCCTCCGTCTCTGGAATCACAGTCACTAGAGGAACAGGGTCTACCTCTCTAGAAAATTTTAGGAGGTTTGACCTACACAACTTGTGTGATCTCAAAGAGCAGTTGCCACTCGGTGACTACCATCTCTAGATGGTAAAAGATTGGTCTATTGCCAAATAGTTTGTGGAGTTTGTGTGACATTAAATGGTGCTTCGATTGGTCAGAATGTCTTTATGTGCAATAGTAACATCACAATAACCATATGCTGAAATATTGCCTAGAGGCGCTACTTCTATGAATCACACTGCCTAGTACTATAAGACTAATACAGTGTGGTTCCTTGTGCATCTTATCTAATATCTCAGCAAGGTCCATACCAATTCTTTTGAAGTAGACTTTGTTTATGGAAAGTAAGAATCACTGGATCTTTTGGGGTGGCTGTTGGCAGCGCTCGAAACTAACGGTGTCCCGATGTCCCGGGGACCATAAAAAATGTCATCGGGACACAAAATTATCATATCTGGGACAATCCCGGGACAATGGAAAAAAATAGATCTAGAAAAAAAGTTCTACATTAAAGGTGCAGTACAAGATTTTGGAATAACGGTTCCCGCAAGCCATATTTTGAAAAGAAACACTCCCACCCCCCGCGTCTCCACCCCTCCTCCCCCTTATAAAGCCTGAGAAAGTCCGGCTTTATAATGGGTGTCTATTGCGTTACACACCAGTGGAGCTCGTTAAGTTAGAGTGTAGAGAGCTTGGAAAAATAGCTCAAACTTTCTCATTTAAACTGTGTTTTCAGCCCCAATTTTCACTCCACACACACAATTTTCTCAAAAGTAGTAGCCACACTTGTCCTGATTCACACAATGTGTCTACCTGAGCGATAGGATTTACTGTTTTTGAATGAGAAGCCTGAAAGTAACGAGAGCACAGCCGCGCAGCCCCATAGACTCCCATTATAAACGTGGCAGAAAAGTCACTCGTTTTTAACTCGCTCTAGTGACCTCATTTTTTACACTACAGACAAAAAAAAAATACATCCGTGTGTTCAGGAGAGCCTTGTGGCGCTCACTGTGAAAGAATTTTGTGAATATCTCCTTCCGTTTTCGTGTAAATCCCCGTTGTTTGGAAGGAGCGCACTGAGAGAATCCTGCGCTCTGTGTGACACTCTGCTCGCTCTCACACACACACAGAAGGGCCGGGCTAGTCGCGGGCTTCAGTCTGATTGACGTGTCAGTATCCAATCATTTTGAGGTGGTACCTCGATATGATTGGATGGCGTTTTTCCTTTATTTTACACTGTTGACTGGATTAAAATATTTCGTTTTTTGGGTCAAACCTTCTATTTGTGCATTTCATCCATTGATGGTATGGCTGATGGCTTTCAAAACATCTCTGAATGGGGCAACAGGTATATTACATAAAAATGGATAACGGTAATGGTGAAAATGCTAAGTTGGCCTTATATATGCCAACAGATATTCAAGGTATAAGTAGATGAAACAAACATAAAAGGGGTCTTATTTTCAGCTAAAGTGTACTGCAGATGTAGTGAGTTGAAACATTTTCTGAATGAGCTAGTTGGCCCCTTTTAAATAAACGGGTATCTATTCATACAGTGAGATCGCCAAAGTTTAATAAACTGAAAATGCAATAACTGTAATTTTGAAGTAGATGATGTATTGGACATGTGTCACTTGTGTTTTGTGACTTATTGTAAAAATGATATAAAGGGTTCAAAATCGCATAGTTACAAATATAATAGTAACTTCATATGATAATATTAACCACTGGTTATTTCAGAGAGGAAAAAAATGGGGACACTATTGCTTCCATTCGGGACAATACAACACATAATTCGGGACCACTGGGGGACACAAAGAAAAAAAGTTAATTTCGAGCCCTGGCTGTTGGGATCACCAGGTGATATTTGGGTGTGATGCACAACATTGGCCTCTCTCTCTCTCTCTCTCTCTGGCCATCCTCATGTTTGAGGGTTGGCGATCCTAGGAGATGCACACATGCTCCTCCAACCCTGCCTGTCCCATGCCAAAGCACAGCACGCGGCACCGGTCAGGCCCATCCAGTCTTGAATGTCATCCATCCATGTCTTCCTAGGCCGACCTCCTGATCTAGTCCCCTCCACTCGGCCCTCCAGGATGGTGCATGTTAGACCTCCAGCTCTTGTTATGTGGCCAAAATAGGCTAGCTTACATTTGGCGATAGCAGGCAGGAATTTCCTTTGGGTGTTCAGTTCCTGCAGAATGGACTCATTAGTTCTATGTTCTACCAAGCTAATCTGTAAAATCCTGCGGTATCCGAACAACTCAAATGCCCTGAACATTGACCTACATCACCACAAATCTCTTGACAATAAAATGGACCATGAGTATTAACAGGCCCTAGGTGCTCAGCTATGGGATGATGGCAAGTGAATTGGAGTTGTTTCCCTACAGCAGTTTGGCACCAAACTTTGAGAAACTGGTCCCCAAATGTGCCGATCAGTCAGATGAGGACTATCTACAGCCTTAATGCTATGCTTTTATGCCCTTTGAATACTCTCAGGTATGCAGTACACTCTAGCTTGAGTTCCAAAGGCCAGTGTTGTGTCAGGGAGCTGGACCAGCACCCAAAGACTGGTCCAGATAATGGAGCACTGATCCTGGAACTGCAGGCTCTCCACAGCACCAGCACAACTCTTATAGACTTTGATGGGCCACCATATACACACAGAGATGAGTAACAGGGATGTATTATGGGATGGGAAAAGACATGGAGGGGCATAGGAATGGAGTGCCAGTTTTGGGTTTAATGCCCCCATGTTTCTTGGGAGCCAGAAGGGAGAAGAGAGAGGTGAAAGAGATAGTGGAAATCAGCTGTTCCATCAGGGATGAGTGATAAACTGTTCCAGCAACACCATGTCGATGACTTCCTCTGCTTCCTCAGCTTCATGATCATCTGCCAGCAACCATGTCTCACTCTCTTACTTCAGCTGTGTCTGTATTGCTAGCTGCTGGGCCACGAACTGGGTTTGCGTCAACAGCAGACATAGCAGCCAGACTGGCCTGATGTTATGTCTGTTGTACTCAACCCAGGCTTTCTGCACCACTCTAACACATGTTGGTGTTTGGCACTTTGGCTCAACTCTGGGTTGCATGGGCCACATCCATTTCTCACTGGGCATATTCATCCACTATCTCTTAGTTACAGTGTCTCTTTCTCACACACACAACTAGAAATAAACACATACATATGCACACTTAGTAACATATTGGCCTGATGTTGTGCCTGGTTTACTCAGAATTTCAGCACTGCCCAAACACCCCAGTTGAGTTGCCTTTTTGTTGCTTTGGCTCAGCTAACACCAGCAGCCTACCAAGAAAAAATAGGCACATAACTATGCTGCAGCTAAATAGTGTCATAGGTATAAGCCATGCTTGTTGGCATGACACCAATGACACAACGTAGTTTATCACGTCTTGTTGACAGTGTACACTCTGTTCGACCGAGTGCAATACACAACCTGACATGACTAACCTGACTACACACTGCAATGTTATATGGTGTTTAATGTTGTCATCTTGTGTGAAGTTGTAAACAGATAACAGATTGACCATGATATTGGGTTGTACACATCACACACACATGGGCACACATACAAGATTTATTAAGGAATGCTGGTCTCTTGGCATCTCTGTAGCAGATACACACTTCATGCTGTAAGGGTGAGGCTCTTCATCAAAGAGACACACAAGCACATTCACACCCAGAATTCTGGAGACGGTCCAGAAACAACACACACACACACACACACACACACACACACACACACACACACACACACACACACACACACACACACACACACACACACACACACACATCCTCCCCCATGGCTGTGGGGACCTGGCCCACACATTTGCATCGTCTTCAAGACACACAATCCTCAAAACAGTCACCTTCACCTGAATATTTGGGTCTCTTATACTTTGAAACAAAAGTAAACACACAGACACTCATGTCAAAAAAATGCACAGAGAGTATATTATTGAACCAGAAATAAATACAGACATCTACACATTTAATGGCAGTATACACATGCTTTATCTCTTCCAAGCACCCCCCCCACACACACATAAGTGATATGATTTATTACACGATATAGGCATAACATTAAATCTATCTCACTTTATTGGATCACTGCATGTCATTACCACAGTACCCAGGTGATTTATTTAATTTCAGGTATTTTTTCTTTCATTCTTTCTATCATTTAGTTGACACATAAACATTTTTTTTCTATAAATACTGTCCTACCATTATCAAGTAATGATTAGGAGCAAGGTATATCTGGGATCATTATATCCATAGTCACTGGATATGAGCAATCGCACACTCTGATTGGCTACTCTACTACTAGGCTATCAGCTCATATACCGTACGTACTGTGAGTAGAGAAAAACAAAATGGTGGAGCGTATTGCTGAACCAACTGTGGATGAAATAAAAACTCTACTCGAAAACAAAACCCCAAAAAATAAAAAAAAAGCAACAAAATATGGAATAAAAGTATTTGATGGTCAGAACATCTCATCTCATCTCATTATCTCTAGCTGCTTTATCCTGTTCTACAGGGTCGCAGGCAAGCTGGAGCCTATCCCAGCTAACTACGGGTGAAAGGCAGGGTACACCCTGGACAAGTCGCCAGGTCATCACAGGGTTATGGTAAGAACATATCTTTTTTTATTTTTCAAGGATTATTATAGCATTTTTCACAAATTGTTACTGTCATTTCGCCGGTTTGTTTACATTCATCTTTAAGAATTAAAAGTTGTTGCATTTTTTTTAGATTGGATCAAAAGCTCAAAGAAGTTTAAAAATTAAATAACTGAAATGTCCAAGGAAGAATTAAATAAATGTCTAAAGCTATTCTATACCTCGGCATGACAGCAAGACGGAACTTTCTCCAAAAAAACAACACTAAAGTCAATTTGTGCCACCATCGATAGGTTTTTAAGAAGTCTGCCTAAGCGGACATGATTTTGTCAAATGTTTTGGATAAAGTTTTTATTAACTCAATTTGCAACAAAAAAAAAAAAAAAAGTTAAAAAAATGTTCTGTTTCTCAAAATCCAGTGAATGTGGATAGAATAAAATGGTTATTCCACTCAATCTCATTGTACATGGCTTATAGCCAACTTGGTGCTATGCACCTCGTTGGCTATCAGCTCATGTACGACTTGGTTTCATGGAATAATTGTTCAATAATATTTTTTAGAGTGTAATTGTTTGAATGTTTGTCAGCTTTTACTTCAGTATATTTTACTTTTCCTATCTTTGTTATTTATTACAACATTAACTCTTCCAGTACACCCACTCATTCATGGAATTATCCAATCATCCAATCATGTTGCAACAGCACAATGCAAAGGAAAAAAAAGCATGCAAATACAGATCAAGAGCTTCAGTTAATGTTCACATCAAACATCAGAATGGGGAATAAATGTGATCTCAGTGACCATGGAATTCCTGTTGGTGCCAGGTAACCTGGTTTGTGTATTTCAGCATCTGCTGATCTCCTGCGATTTTTACATGTAATAATCTCTAGAGTTTACACAGGATGGATTGAAAAACAAAAATCATCCAGTGAGCAGCAGTTCAGCATGTGGAAATGTCTGGATGAAGATGGGGAAAATGTCTTTTTTTTCTTCTCAACTATCCAGTTTTGGTGAGTCTGTGCTTACTGTAGCTTCAGATTCCTGTTTTTGGCTGACAGGAGTAGAACCTGATGAGGTGTTCTGCTACTGTTGCCTATCTACCTAATGTTTCAAACTGCTATGCATTTTGAGATGCTTTTCTGCTGACTATGATTGTAAAGAGTGGTCATTTGAGTTACCAACCAGCAGTGGCGAACTGTAACTATTCGAGCTGGGACTTCAGCTCAGCCAAAACTTAGCCAGACACACCAAAAAAGCAACAGGGCAAAGGAGTTTACAAGGGATTAGCGGCAGGCTGTCAGGTCGCTCCGTTGTGTGTAGTTGTCAATGTTGATTTTAAAAGTAACTAAGTAAATTACACAGGGAAATGAATACTTTAGTCTGAGTGAAAAATACTGTAGTGAGCGTGCGTGGAAGAAGAATCTGGAGACAGAAATCTTAGGCCCTGTCCACACGGCAATGGATTCAGGTGAATCTGATAAAACTGTTTATCGTTTCGGCCTGGCGTCCACACGGCACCGGCGTTTTGGGTGCCCCAAAACAAAATCTTTTGAGAACGGGTTCCAGAGTGAAAAAATCTGGCAACGGCGCCGTTGCGAAGTCGTCTGGATGAGTAGAACAGATTTGTTTACGATGATGTCACAACCACATGACTGTCAGTGCTTCACGCCGGGTAGAAGTGTAACGAACTCGATGCGAGTTGTCAACAAATCCTATAACTTGGTTCATGAAACGCGCTTACAAAATATTTTCACTGTGAATATTTATTGTGTAATGGTGCAAAATGAGAGAGAGAGAGAGAGAGAGAGAGAGAGAGAGTGAGAGAGAATAGCCCTTAGGGCAGAGTCTTTAGTCCAAGCACTGCGGAAGCAGTACCAAACCTAGCACCGCCCATGTGCTTTCCAAAAACAAAAACAATCCCGCCAGCAAAAATAGGAAAAAAAAAGGAGCGAGCTCACCTCTTCAGATGTTGGTTTAAGTCCGACAATACATTCCTCAAAAAGGGCGTAGAAGAACAAAGTAATCCATCAACGTGTAGCATTCAATTTATTCCGGACCATAAAAGAATTCTGGAGGATATCAGAATGTTGGCGTACCGGCTTCCATCTACCCCCATTCATTCCTCTTTCCGCGTCTTTCGTTTTACGCTACTGATTAATAATCAAAACTTTATGTGGCTGATGCTACAGAAGAAGGGGTTTATGTGCATGCATCTACTTCTTCTATTGTTCTGGTGTCTCCGATGGGACCGTCTTACAGTGCACGTAGAGGTGTGGCATGTGTATTGCATCGTTTTCAGCAAGCGTTGCGCTGCCATATGAATCTGATATTTTACTGATCTGTTGCCCATGTAGACGCGATATTTAAAAAAAAAAATCTCTTTGCCATTGTCGTGTGGATGTAGCCTTAGTTTCTCGGTCGTTAGCCTGTGCTACTTGCTTTCAATAGCACTGGCTTGACTGCTTTATTAGCATTTGCTAACACTACTGATGAATGCTATATGAGCTGGTAGGCCTAGGTGACTTCACTGCTGCACTGACAGCACTGACTTGCAGTTAAGCTCGTGTTGGCCTTCAAGAAGGCCGAGAGCGATAAATTTTTGGTCCCTCCCACTCTAAATCAAAATCTGATTGGTTAATTAATCTGTCACTTCCTACATAAACATACACTGCCTTTTGTCCCAGCAATGAAGTCCTAACCAATGAGTGAGCCAGCTCTAAACTCTTCTCAGCCTAGAGACAATTATTCTGATCATTCCCCTCTGCCAATCAGGATATTGATCTCTGACCTCTCTCATCAACAAGGTGTTCTTGCTCACTGCTAACTGGGTGGTTTTCCCCCCACGAAACTCTAGGAATTTTGTAACGACTTTTTATATCTGGAGAATGAGGAACTGGAGACAGGCGTGACAATTCAAGGTGTGTTTTATTTTTACTTTACAGTGGCTACTAGCACATGTACATACACGTTGGGGAAAGCAGCTCTCTCTCTCTCTCTCTCTCTCTCTCTCTCATTACTGGCCATCTGAAAGACACACAGAGACACATGTTAATAGACAGCCAGTAATTAGACACAGGTGTAACTCGTCACATGTTACCTGTTGGTTCTACCTGACTCCTCGCCATTCACAGCCAATGCTCGACCACATCCTCGCTGCCACAAATTGTTATGCATCAACACTCCATCCATCCATCCATCCATCCATCCATCCATCCATCCATCCATCCATCCATCCATTATCTGTAGCCGCTTATCCTGTTCTACAGGGTCACAGGCAAGCTGGAGCCTATCCCAGCTGACTATGGACAAGAGGCAAGGTACACTCTGGACAAGTCGCCAGGTCATCACAGGGCTGACATATAGACACAGACAACCATTCACACTCACATTCACACCTATGGTCAATTTAGAGTCACCAGTTAACCTAACCTGCATGTCTTTGGACTGTGGGGGAAACCGGAGCACCCGGAGGAAACCCACGCGGACACGGGGAGAACATGCAAACTCCACACAGAAAGGCCCTCGCCGGCCACGGGGCTCGAGCCCGGACCTTCTTGCTGTGAGGTGACAGTGCTATGAACACCCCAGCATTTTTTTTTTTAAACTAAAACTTGCTTGTCTGACACCAACAACCATGGCATACTCAGTCACTGAGATCACATTTTAATTTTTTTTCTGATATTTGACGAGAACTTAAACGCTTGACCTGTCTCTGCATGATTTTACGCATTGTGCTGCTGCCACATGATTGATAGGATAATTCCAAGAATGAACAAGTGTATAGGTGTTCCTCAGAACTAGCCAGTTAGTGTATATAGCAATGATTTCAAATTTTGACTCATGAATGGTAACAATGGATTAGTACTGAATGCT
This sequence comes from Neoarius graeffei, assembly GCF_027579695.1. Taxonomy (NCBI): domain Eukaryota; kingdom Metazoa; phylum Chordata; class Actinopteri; order Siluriformes; family Ariidae; genus Neoarius; species Neoarius graeffei. The sequence goes on from NC_083580.1 coordinate 16,146,360, forward strand.
GTATGTTTTCAACAGTTGCATTTTCCAGTTATCTTCAGGTCAGAATGATCCATTGTACATTTTTACTAAAAAGAGAAAACTAATACAGATGATCCCAAGCCTGTGAAGTGCATTTGAACATCTATTTCCATCACATTTTCCATCACATACTGGGACATTGCTAAGTAGTAGTCAGAGTACAGGAGTCAGCAGAAAGCAGGAAATGATATTGTTGGGATTGTTAAAATAGTTAGAAATGTGAATATTTGCAATAACATGGTTAAAAAAAAGCATTTGCGGTTGAGAGTACGCTGCGCACATTTTGGCTGCGGCTTCTCACCGGAGCTTTTTTTTCTTTTCCCCCCCCTTTGTTTTTCTTTTTGTGTTTGTATAATTTGATGTTTGTTTGAATGTTTTGTCCGCCGGTTGTGGCATAGCTCCGGATCCAGTTTTGAGCGTCAATTTCCTTCAGGCCTTGGTCTGTTGTGGGTGATGCCTGTGCTCCTTGCTATGGACACCATTGCTCTTTTAACATCAGGGTTATCCAGCACTCTATGCGGCGGTGCTTGGTGCGGTGTTCTGAGCGATGTTTCCTGATGGTGTCGTGGCAGCTATGCAGGTTGTGTGGGACTTACTTTTGGCCTTTTGGTGGGACTGTGGGCAGCTACACCATTGGAATTACATCCTGACCCTCCTTTGGTGGACTTAAATTTTTTTTTTTAAATTGTTAAGCGACATTGGGTGTGAGAAAGGCACTATATAAGTTGAACCAATTATTGTTCATCTCATCTCATTATCTCTAGCCGCTTTATCCTGTTCTACAGGGTCGCAGGCAAGCTGGAGCCTATCCCAGCTGACTACGGGCGAAAGGCGGGGTACACCCTGGACAAGTCGCCAGGTCATCACAGGGCCGACACATAGACACAGACAACCATTCACACTCACATTCACACCTACGGTCAATTTAGAGTCACCAGTTAACCTAACCTGCATGTCTTTGGACTGTGGGGGAAACCGGAGCACCCGGAGGAAACCCACATGGACATGGGGAAAACATGCAAACTCCACACAGAAAGGCCCTCGCCGGCCACGGGGCTCGAACCCGGACTTTCTTGCTGTGAGGTGACAGCGCTAACCACTACACCACCGTACCGCCCCCAATTATTATTATTATTATTATTATTATTATTATTATTATTATTATTTGCAATCTCGAGTCTGCTCACAATTCTAACAATCGGAGCATTTTCAAATTGAAGAACCAAGGGCTTTCTCAGGCACCCCTTCTTTTAAATCACATGAAGGTGGTATATAAGGTATATATATATATATATATATATATATATATATATATATATATATATATATATATATATATAAGGTATATAAAACCTGGAACCTCCATAACCAACAATGGAACTTTTTAGATAAACCTTTTTTTTTTTTTTTAGTTTTCTCAGCACTTTTTGATGACGGTTTGTCAATTCAGCTTTAAAGCTTGTTGCTTCCAGGACACCTTTGTGCTGAGGGGATTCTGGATCTCTTCCAGTCCAATCATAGAGATGCATTTTTACGTCTAATGGCTGCTGGCTAATGTGCATTCACATTCGTAATTCATTTTCACAGAGTTGACTAAAAATGCAAATGGAGGCGATTGCATTCGGTTGTTTATCACTGTTATTGCCTGTAGTTTTGGCGACGCCTGCTTTATGAGTGGCCTATATTTCAAAGCGCTCGCCACTGGGTTTTTGTGCCTAGATAACAAGTTTTCCCCTCACAAATGTAATTACCAAACTACACACACACACACACACACACACACACACACACACACACACACACACACACACACACACACACAACTGTCTAACATGCTTAATTGCTTTGACACTGTATTTTTCAGTTACTTTGTCTTGTTATATTGTGAACGCTTACCAGTATGGGAACAAGCTATATATGATTAGGCATATGATGGAATGTGTACAACATTGTCACAAGCACCAGTGCTTTCCTTTTCCATTAATTGTCAGGGTTTTTCAAATAGGAGACACACAGTACTGTGCAAAAGTCTTAGGCATGTGGAAAGAAATGCTGTAGACCAAAAATGGCTTAAAAATAATGAAATGAAATGTTTCAACATTAAAAAATGCTATAAACAATAAGCAGTAGCTTGCTTTGTTAAAGTGCCCGTGAAGCTAGTAGAAAGTTATTGTAAATCAAACAACCACTTTTCACACCTATTAGTACATTATTTGATTTGTGTTTAACTAGTTAGCGTTGGGCGGCATGGTGGTGTAGTGGTTAGTACTGTCGCCTCACAGCAAGAAGGTCCTGGGTTCGAGCCCAGCGGTCGGAAGGGCCTTTCTGTGTGGGTTTCCTCGGGGTGCTCCAGTTTCCCCCACAGTCCAAAGACATGCAGGTTAGGTTAACTGGTGACTCTAAATTGACCATAGGTGTGAATGTGAGTGTGAATGGTTGTCTGTGTCTATGTGTCAGCCCTGCGATGGCCTGGCAACTTGTCCAGGGTGTATCCTGCCTCTCGTTCATAGTCAGCTGGGATAGGCTCCAGCTTGCCTGCGACCCTGTAGAACAGGATAAGTGGCTACAGATAATGGATGGATGGATAGTTAGCATTGTAAGCTATGTGTAAATGTTGCCATTTCTCAGGCAACAGTGTATGCCTACAGGCAACTGCATTAAAATCACTGTAGCACACAGCTCATTCATTCATTCAGTATTTATATAGTCTCATTTGTGTAATGCTCACTGCATCTTCATTTAGTGACAAGCATTTCTCTCAGCTAAGAAATCTGCTCACAGCAGTCATAGCTCTGTGAGATGAAATTTCAGATGTTTCAAATTAATATCCATCCATCCATCCATCCATCCATCCATCCATCCATCCATTATCTGTAGCTCCTTATCCTGTACAGGGTCGCAGGCAAGCTGGAGCCTATATCAGCTGACTACGGGTGAAAGGCAGGGTACACCTTGGACAAGTCACCAGGTCATCACAGGGCTGACACATAGACACAGACAACCATTCACACTCACATTCACACCTACGGTCAATTTAGAGTCACCAGTTAACCTAACCTGCATGTCTTTGGACTGTGGGGGAAACCGGAGCACCCGGAGGAAACCCACGCGGACACGGGGAGAACATGCAAACTCTGCACAGAAAGGCCCTCATCAGCCACTGGGTTTGAACCCAGAACCTTCTTGCTGTGAGGCGACAGTGCTAACCACTAGCACAGTAGCAACCAACAAAACTGAACAACAACAAAAATACAAATGTTTTTTGGAGGAAAAGCACTTACAATAATCTGATTGCATAAATATGCACACACTGTTATAAGAGGACACATGAAAGATCAGCTGTTTCTGTAGGATTTTAATCTGACTGCTAAAGCCCATCCATCCATTATCTGTAACCACTTATCCTGTGCAGGGTCACAGGCAAGCTGGAGCCTATCCCAGCTGACTGCGGGCGAGAGGCGGGGTACACCCTGCATAAGTCACCAGGTCATCACAGGGCTGACACATAGACACAGACAACCATTCACACTCACATTCTTACCTACAATTTCGAGCCACCAGTTAACCTAACCTGCATGTATTTGGACTGTGGGGGAAACTGGAGCACCTGGAGGAAACCCACGCAGACATGGGGAGAACATGCAAACTCCACACAGAAAGGCCCTCGTCAGCCACTGGGCTTGAACCCAGGACCTTCTTGTTGTGAGGTGACAGTGCTAACCACTACACCACCGTGCCACCTGACTGCTGAAGCCATGGTCTACAAACAGCTTCCGAAGCATGCATGGGATCTCATTGTTGAAAGGCATTGATTAGAAGAGGGTTTTTTTTTTTAAATTGATGTGGCTACCATGGAACACCATGAACACCATCATTAATGGAATAACACTGAAATTACCAAGAAAACTCTGTTCCTCCAAAACTGACAAAAGAACAAGAGGAAAACTTATCAAGGAGGCTGCCAAGAGATTCTCCAAGAACCTTTGTGTGCTGTTGCAGAATATTTCCCAACCCTGTCTGTTTTTATTTATAGATCTATAAATTCCATTGGAGAATGAGGAACTAAATGTGAAGATGATGCCATGGTTGCAGTCACCACACTAACATGTTCCACCGACATTCAATTAACACGGCTATCAGGGTGTGACTGCATGTCACCTCCACTACATGACAGGTGTTTCACTCTCAGCACTATGCTTTAAACAAATTAATTAAATAAATAAATAAATAAAAAGCATGCCTTGCGTTACAGTTCTGCAATGCAATGTGGGTACTGTAGTTTGGATGTAAATATACAGTACTGTGCAAAATGTAATGTAGTTGAAAATATTATTCTTTTACACTGCGTGATCAAAGAATAAAGACTTCATTTCCAATAACTCTCAGCTCAGCCATTTCAAAGTGCCAGTGATTTGAGCCAATGAGAAGAATCCATATACTGAAAGGAATGGGAAACCACTCTTGCAAAATAGTCATACTTTTATAAACAGTTAAGATTAAAGAAAACAGGGCATGGATGAACAACCTGTGTGGTTTATACGTTCATCATTTCATCCAGGAAGCACAATAATCACATGCTCCCTGGCTTCCTGGCTGCAGTGCATTCTGGGAAATGTAGTTGAACGCTTACATCTTACATTGTGTATGTAATATGTACGCTTACAGATTACATTGCATGCAATTCTTTTACATTGTGTGGCTGCAGAGGAAAGACTGCATTTCCTGTAACTCTCAGCTCAGCCGTGGCGTCTGTGGTGTGATGATGTTGATCCAACCTTGAAAAGTGAAGCAGTCTTTTGAATGAATGAATGAATGAATGAATGCATTCATTCATTGATCCAACCTTGAAAAGTGAAGCAGTCTGGTTCCTTGAGAAAAAAACAACACTATTTTTCAGAGTTTTTTCTCATAAATTAGTGACGTTTTCATTTCATAATTTGCGTGTTTTTTTTTTTTTTTTTGCAAGTTTATGTCTTTATAACCTTTGAGAAGATCTGAGTTTTTTTTCCCCCTTGCATAAATGTACAGCTTTAATCTTGGAAATTCTGAGTTTTTTCTTAGAATATTACCTCCTCCCTCAGCTGCATTTTTTTAACCTACAATGGCCCTAATATACATTATACACAGCTAATTTGCACAGAATAGAGAAAATATCAGTTCATACTTTTGCTTTATGTTGTGTACATACTCAGAAAATGAACAGGTGCCTGTCGCTTTGTCTCTTGCTAGCATGAACATAAGGTAAAGAATTACCTTCGACCTTTACCCATGATAAAGCCATACCGCTTATCCTATTTAATAGCTTTTGCTTTATTTTATGGGCAGCTGTAGAAAATATAAAGAAATATAATAATCTACTAGTCTTCTTCTTCCGGCTGTTACAATGAGAGGTCGCCACAGCAGATCATCATGATCCGCATATTTGATTTAGCATAGGTTTTTTTTTTTTTTTTTTTTACACTGGATGCCTTTCCTGACACAACCCTCCCCAATCTATCTGGGCTTGGGACTGGCACTAAGCATGCACTGGCTTGTGCAACCCTGGTGGCTGGGTATTTTACCCAATCTGTATGTCTTTGGACTGTGGGGAAAACCGGAGCACACAGAGGAAACCCACACAGACATGGAGAGAACATGCAAACTCCATATAGAAAGGACCCCGTTGGCCATGAGGCTCAAACCCGGAACCTTCTTGCTGTGGGGCGACAGTACTAACCGCTACACCACTGTGCCGTCATGAACACATATAATAATACAAATGTGAAAAAATATATACCAATGGATCACTCACTTCTCTGTTCTTGTTGAAACATTTTTAGACTTTTTTAGGAATTTGGAACTGAACTGAATGTTTGCATCATTCTGATGCAATAAAATGCTTTGTCTAGTGTTGAGTGAAAGAAAAAAACAAGACATATCCGAAACTGTACTTCAGTCTAGTAACAAAGTTCATATATTCTCTAGTTAGCTTTAGAGACATTCACTGATAAACACAGTACTGTGCAAAAGTCTTAGGCCCCCTATTTTTTTTTAAATACAAACTTTGTTACAGATTTCTATTTTATGACTTCTACATTATCAAGTCAGTACAAAAACATTTTAGAATCCAAACGTTCGTTTTCCAGCACAAAATTAAATGTTACAGGAAAAAAAAAGTTTGTATCTGAGCAACATATTACATTAAGAAAACATAATGACGACTACTGGGTTTTGGTGTAAAATGAAGAAGCGAGTGTGACAGTCAAAGCGTCCAGAAGAACTGTGGCTGGTTCTGTAAGATGCTCAGTAAAACCTACAGTTCCTCATTTCCTTATCAAACTGCACTCACTGTACCTCAGACTACTATTTTTTTTAAAGCAAAGGGTCGTCTCACACCAAATATTGACTTTGTTTCATTTATTAATGTTTACTGCTCTTTATAGTAATTCATTCATTCATTATCTCTAGCCGCTTTATCCTTCTACAGCAGGGGTCACCAAACTTTTTTCTCTGGGGGCCACATTGTCGTTCCTGACTGTGATGGGGGGCCGGGGTCGGGTCAGCTATATAACATAGAATTGTATAACCCAGACAAATATGACCACCAGCAGGCCTCATTGTGTAGTAGAGATTACTAGCCTGGCACGGCCATCCCCACTACTGTATCCATACTACTATATCAACACTTGATTCCTGGCACATATTTGTTTATCTTTACTAGTGGTTTGCAAAAGTAGTAATCAAGTCTTCACACTTTGTTTTAATTTGAAATACCACTGATATTCCATTTATTTATTTTCTAATAAAAATAATATCAAAGCTGTCAAGGTAAGAAACATCTGCCTATTTGAGGTGATTGACACTGGCAAAGGTGAGTGGGAAATTATAAATTGTAGGTAAGCCTGTTGATATTATTAATAATATTAATAATAATTGTATGCAGCACTTAATAAAGGTCAAATAAATAGGCCTATAAAATAAATACATTTTAAAAAACAGTGAAATTATAATAATATGAGCAATAGATCAATAGATCACAGCAGTTGTGTTGTGTCCTGCACGTCATTGCTCTCATCCATGGCCAAAGCAAAAAACTCGAATTCTGACGCTCTCATTCAGCTGGTCATACACGTTGTCCCCCAAATCTTCAGTTCGCCTGGTCATAGTAGGTGCAGAGAGACTCACCGCGTTGAGCGCATCCTTCTTGTCGGGACACACCTCCTCGGCCACAGCAAGCATGCATACTTTAACAAAGTCCCCATCAGTAAACAGCTTTCCATGGGTAGCTAGTAGGTGAGCTACCTTATAGCTAGCTCGGACAGCAGCCTGGTTGATCTGGGTTTGGCGAAGGAATATATTCTGTTGTGCAGCCAGTCCGCATTTCATCCTCCGAATCCTGTCTTCTCTTGTTTGCCCTCGCAAACTAGCATACTCTTTGTGGCATAGTTCGAATTACGTGGGAGCCAATGGGAGCTGAGCCCCCTTTCCCTCAGGCTCCCATGAAAGAAGCAAACTTAATTTTCTGTGGAAGTCTCTCAAATACTTCATATATCACCATAATAAGCTTGAATAGCCTATATCACCATATAAATATAAATAAAACTCATTTCATTTCCGATCACCATGCAGCCATAACTTTGTATTGAACGTGTTATTAAACCGCAACATGTACGGCTGTACTTCACCACCACACCACTATGCGCGCAAACTGAAATTTGCAGCCTGCGAAATCGAATGTGAAGTTAAGTCCGAAGAAGACTTGTCCTCTATCTCACAACGATCTTCCTTTGTTTAACAATATATATAATTTTATATATATATATAATATATACACACAATATATACACACAATATATATAATTTGTTTAAATATATATATATATATATGCAACACCGTGTGCGTGCATGCGCGCGCCTGTGTGTGAAAGCTGTGCACTGCAGTGCGCTGGTCCAGGAGAGCGAGTATGCATTGCTTTTTTTTTTTTAATAGAGACCCCCATAGGGTCAAATTTATAATTCGAACCCTGCTTTGTGGCGGGTTTCATAGTGACGACGCAGATTATATTCTTTGAAAACCGACACACTTTCTTTACATACAAGACAAACTGCACGGTCCTTACACTGAACGAAAAAATAATCGGTGGTCCACTGTTCTTTAAAAACTCTGCACTCTCTGTCAGCTTTTCGCTTACCGCTAGCCATTTTGCTGTCCTGAACACTGACAGTTCTCTGCGCGTGCGCTGCCTGTCACTGCTTGATCGCGAGCATATGACGAAAATTCGGAAAATATGAATAGTTCATTTTATAACTAAATATCAATTTTAATTGATAAAATCAACAAAATACAAGATGCAGACATGTTATTATTTGCCAAAAAGCAATTTAAAAAAATAGGCCATGACCACTTTTGGGGATTGCCTCATAGGGCCGGTTCAAGTGATGGGGGGCAGAGGGGCTGGCGGGCCGGTCAAAGGGGGGTGGCGGGCCGGATCTGGCCCGCGGGCCGTAGTTTGGTGACCCCTGTTACAGGGTCGCAGGCAAGCTGGAGCCTATCCCAGCTGACTACGGGCGAAAGGCGGGGTACACCCTGGACAAGTCGCCAGGTCATCACAGGGCTGACACATAGACACAGACAACCATTCACACTCACATTCACACCTACGGTCAATTTAGAGTCACCAGTTAACCTAACCTGCATGTCTTTGGACTGTGGGGGAAACCGGAGCACCCGGAGGAAACCCACGCGGACACGGGGAGAACATGCAAACTCCGCACAGAAAGGCCCTCGCCGGACCCGGGGCTCGAACCCAGGACCTTCTTGCTGTGAGGCGACAGCGCTAACCACTACACCACCGTGCCGCCCTCTTTATAGTAATATATTTTTTAAATGTAGTTTATCATAATAGTAAATGAGCATGATTATTTATTAAGTAGCTATTAAACAGTATTAAATAGTTAATAATTCAGTAAGTGATATACAACATTAAACAGTAAATAATATTAATATTGAGGCTTATTAGAGAAGATTATTTATTAGGATAATATTATTTGACATGATTTTTATTATTGTCCACATTTGCTGTTTATAGTATTTTTTTTAATGTTGAAACATTTCATTTCATTATTTTTCAACCATTTTTGGTCTACAGTATTTCTTTACACGTGCCTAAGACTTGCACAGTACTGGATACTAATCCGTAATAGAGAAAAATCTAGACCAGAGTGTTACAAATGTTAATC